>NW_007261615.1:0-14139 GCF_000164805.1 Carlito syrichta | reverse complement strand
GAAGTTTTATGGGTGGTGGCAGACTTCAGAGAGAGTTGGCAAATTATCTTAAAACGTGCTGAAGTCTACAAAAAGATAGCTCTATAAGGTCACAATATACTTTGATTTTTCTTCTTTGTCTGCCAGAACCAGGTTGGCAGACAAAAAGTTAAAACATTAAAAGTTAAGAATTTGGCAAGGAAAAGAAGAAAGGTCAGGTTTTAGTTACCAAACTTCAGTAACCTATGATGCACCCCAACAGCTTCCTGTGATCCTTTTTTATTCTTAAAATACATCAATACATTTTCTTGGGGCACTAATAGTATCGAGTCCTCCAGGTACTGAATCTCCTCTCTCTGGTGATGCTGAGCCCTGCTGTGCCTTATGGTGTTATTTACTCACCCTTACCAGTAATGAACAATTATGGCATTATTTACCCTAACAAGAACTGAACAATTTTGTTGTAGTCTACTGACTTTGCAGCATTTTTATTAAAAGCAAAAAGAACAGACATGCTTAGTATGTGAAGATGAAAAGAGTTAAATCTTTTGTTTGTTTTAACCACTGTATGTTCTCAGGTGAGCCTGGAACATAGCAGGTGTTAGTATCAACCACTCCAAATAGGATGCTTAGAGAATAAAGTATGGTTAAATTCAGCAGTATGTGCTGTGGGTATTGATTAATAATGATAGAAATTGTCATTTGGGTGGCAGGGATTAGATCCTTTCTAATGAACACATCTACAGGAGTAGCAGCTACAACAGTGTGAAGCACAGTCCACAGCTATACCCATAAGGTAGACATCTCAGGCTTCTTCCCACAGCTTCTTCTGCTTCCCCACCTCACTCACACAGGTAACAACTGCTGGGGTCAGGTAGAGTGACCTCTAGCCCCTGAAGGACACAAGGTGCCCCTTCCTCTCTAACATCAGAAAATTAGTGGAGGGAGTATGAGTGAGCATAAAGCATAGTGGGTCTGAGTGGCTCTTCCAGATGCAGAGTTGTGTTACCCTGCCTGTGGAAGAATCATTTAACAAAACTCCACACCCTTTCATGTTAAACACACTCAGCAAATTATGACAGGGGAAAACTACCTCAACATTGTAAGACTGTATATGAAATCTCAATGCTTACATTATGTATAATCTGAAAGACTAAAGAAATTTCCTGTATTTGTATCCCACAAAGCTATTGAAATACAAAAAAGAAAAATAAGTTATTTCCTGTAATATCAAGAGCAAGATAAGGATGCACATTTTTGCCATTTCTATTCAGAATAGTATTGGAAGACCTATCCAGAGAAATTAGACAAGAAAACCAAATAAACAGAATTAAAAGTATAAATGAAGTAAAATTATACCTGTTTTCAGATGGCATTATCTTATACACAGAAACCAAAAAAAAAAGAAATCACACAAGAAAACTCATTAGAACTATTAAATGAATTCATCAATGTTTCAGAATACAAAATCAACACACAAAAATATCTACTACATTTATCTAATCAACAAACCAAACAGCAAAGTACTCGAAATGAAATTAAGAAAACAATTCAATTTACAACAAGATTTTTAAAAATTGGCCAGGTGACATGGCTCATGCCTGCAATCCTAGAACTTCAGAAGGCCAAGATGGGAAGATTGCTCATACCAAGGAGATTGAGACCAGCCTAAGCAATACAGCAAGACTTCGTCTCTACAAAAATAAATAAATAAATAATAGCCAGTAGTGGTTGCACATGCTGTCCGTAGGAAGCTGAGATGGAAGGATCACTTGAACCCAGAAGGTCAAGACTGTGATGAGTTCCTGCGATTGTACTCCAGCCCGGGCAACAAAGTGACACCTCTGCTCAAAACAAAAAGAGAATAAAATATATAAGGACAAACTTAACCAAGGACATGCAATAACTGTACATTGAAAACTATAAAATATTGATTAAAAATTATATAATATACAAATAATTGGAAAGAAATTATTTGCTTGTGAATTGGATAACATTAAAATTTTAAGATGTCGGTGCAACCCAGAGAAAATCTACAGATTCATTATAATCCCTATCAAAATTTCAACAATAGTTTTTGCAAAAAGAGAAAAAAGACATGTAGAAATTGTTAACACTTATGCATTGCTGGGAGAAATTTAAAATGATGCATCCACTGTGAAGGCCTTGTAACACTTCTTAAATGCAATTAAAATGGAATTACAATTTTGTCAGAAACTTCATTTCTAGGTATGTGCCTAAAAGAATTGAAAGCAAGTTATCAAAGTTAAATGTGTACACCCTTGTTCATGGCAACCAAAAAAGCAACCCAAGTGTCCATTCATGAATGAATGGATAAAGAAAATATGGTGTACATACACAATAAAATATTATTCAGCCTTAAAAAGGAAATTCGGACCCATTCTACAGCATGAAGAAACCTTAAAGACATCCTGCTGACTGCAATAACTTGGCCTCAAAAGGACAAAAGTTGTTTGATTGCCCATACATGGATTAGTCTCAAATTAATAGAGACAAAGTTGATGAATGATGTTTGCAAGGTGCTGGGGAGAGGAGAATGGGCAGCTATAGTTTAATGGATATGGAGTTTCAGTTAGGAAGATTAAAACAAATTTTGGAGATGGATGGTAGTGTGATTGTGCAACAAGATGAACTTAATGATGATGAACTGTATACTTGAAATGGTTAAAATAGTAGTTTTGGGGGGGTTTTTTTGAGTTGGGGTCTCACTCTGTCGCCCAGACTGGTCACTGCAGTCTCAACCTGCAGGACTCTGGCTATCCTTCCGCCTCAGCTTTCCAAGTTGCTGGAACTACAGGCATGCGCTACCATGCTCAGCTAATTTTTTGATTTATTGTAGAGATGAGCTCTCACCAAGTTGCCCAGGTGGGTCTCGAACCTGCGGGCTCAGGCAATCCATTTACCTCAGGCTCCCAAATCATGGGATTACAGGCTGAGCCACCAAGCCCAGGTTAAAATAGTAAATTTTTGTGTTATAAATATTTATGTCAAAAAGAGGGAGACTTACACTTGGTGATGTTTCTCTGTTTTCTAGAAAAGTGAAAAAGTACAGGACTAGGAGAGTAGGCAGGTGATCCTGGATATCCTTCCTTTTATAGCAGCCCAGCAGCATCAAACAGGTCAAAAGGGTTGGCCTCTTTAATGGAGGGGTGTGTTTACCACTCATTATAGGTGACTGAAAATGATGTGAATTTGGAGCCTGCAGAATCTTAAGGGCTCCAAGACCATCCTCCATTCTGACATCAGTTGTAAGTTAGGGTTTCTTCAACAGGATTCCCCAGGACTCATGTAACTCACTAAAAACTGTGATATGTACTGATGTGTGTGGTTATTTACAGTAAAAGGTATATATTAAAATTATTCAAAGAAAGAGGCATATGGGCAGAGTTCAGGAGAATTCCAAACACCAGCATTTTTTGTCCCAGTGGAGTTGTAGACAATGATGCCTTCTCCTGGCAGCATGTTTGACACTGGATGAAGCATTGCCAACCAGGAAAGTTCATCCAAGCTTTCCTGGTTGGCAATGCTTCATCCAGTGTCCAGACCCAAAGGGCCTTGGTCGCATAAACCTTGTTAAACCATCCTCATGGATGATTCTAATCTCCACTGAGTTCAAAATAAAACAATTCACCTTAAATCTTTTGGTCACTTTATTTTTTAAAATTCTCTACAGTAAAATGCTTAAAAGAATTCTCACTTATTTTAACTACTCATCCAAAGTGAGACTCAACATAAATAATTTCAAAAGTCATTTGGTCATTAAGACAGTTCCTTTAGTCATTCAAGACATTCAGATAAGAAATTTACACCATGTAACACTGACATTGAATTACGAACACTAGGATGTAATTTCAACAAGAAGAAGAATATGAAGTACAAACAGAAATGAGCACAGAACAGACAAGCAACTGATCTGGCAAACAAGTGGCAATGTTAGAAAGAGGAATCAGTACTTAGTTACTTGTTAAATGAATGAAGACCACACACATGCTCAGAACAAGAAGCCACCAGGATGCACTGTGAATCTTCTCAGAGGACTTAGGAAGCTCAAGTCATTCAAACTTAACCCATGGAAAGTTGCTCACTGGCTCATGTAAAATGTTAGAGCAGCTGCTCCCTCCTACTGGGCAAGCCTACAACCTACAGCCACCATGGTCTGCCCCTGCCAGTATAGATGTCCTCAGGGCTGAGTACCTGGGTGGTGGAAGGAGGTGGTAAAGGGCTCAGATTTGCACAGAGCCCCACACGGCACATCTTTCATGCAGGGAGCTCAGATGCAGATAAAAAGCCTTTAGAGAATCCAGCCCTATCTATAAGGCCAGGAGTCCAACCAACATACAGGAGACAGACTCCTCCTTCTCTTCCTTCTCCTTAAAATAACAACCTTTGAAGGGAACCTTGCATCTTCCTTTCTCATTCATAACCTGTGTCTGATTTTCATTTCAGGGTCCAGTTCTCAGACTGTAGTCACTTAGAATCCCTCACTGACCATGTACCCAGGACAGACAGTCACTCTTGCCTGTGATTCCAGCACTAGGTTAGTCACTGATGCACACTAACCATACTGCATCCAGCACAAGCCTGGCCAAGTTACAAGGACATTGATTTATGAGAAAATAACAAACATTCTTGGGTCCTGCACAGTTCTCAAGCTCTTTGGGGGTGCAGGGGGGAAATGGGAGGAAACCTGCCCTGATCCTCTCAGGTGTCCAGCTCAAAAAAGAGGTGGAGTACTACCACAGGCTACACTACAGTGGTTCCAACAGTAACATAAACCTTCTCTGTCCCTTGTCTTGTGGAGATAATGTGGTTGGTCACACCAGCTCTCAAGACAGCCAAATGTGGACCAGCCACAGAAACGGGAATGGAATGGTCTAATTGATTCTTGTCTTGTTGCAGGAAAACAGAGAGACCGTGACACCAAGGCTATCTTAGGAAGCAGTGTTTTACTGGCCCCAGCGAAACTCAGTGGGCTAATGCTCCAAGAATGAACCACCCAGAGAAAGAAGAGAGGGATGTTATATATTAGTTTAGGTAAGGGAGGAGGTCAGGTTGTATGGCTATACATTTTTCTTAGGAATATGCAAGGTTGTATTCACAAAATCAGATTTTTTTTAAGAACAAATTATTTCCAGGATATCACATGAAAAACAGGGGTTGTAAACCAATACCTTCACAAAGAGAGGATGGCAGGGGGTAAGGTTGTGAATCGATTACTATCTAGGATTTATAGGAAAGCAGCTTGTAGCTATTTTGTTTTTCACACGTCCCATGTCTAGCAGGTTTGGAGCTTGAAGTTTGATTTTTCAAAAAGAAAAATTTTAACTGTTTCTAGCCCCTCTCTGACACAATCTCTTCTCCATCCCTGAAGTGGAGAAAATAAAATTAATTATTTTGCATATAAGAAGGAATAGAAGCAGTTGAAGCCAATATAACGCCTGAAGCTAAACATATTTCCTCCAGAAGGAAGTATCTTCAGATGATGGAATTTCAGAGCTAAGAGCAAAGAGAAGAAAAGCTCCTTTGTATATTCCTAAAGTTTATATTTTGACTTGCTTTCAAAGCAATGCATACCTGTTACATAAAATCAGAAAGTATTCAAAATTGGCAAGTTCTCTGAAAAGGTTATTTATCCCAAATAATCAGTATGTTTTTAAATTTGGATGCATTTTTCAAATTTTTATTCTCAATATTTCCACAGGTATGGTCAAACCTTGTGTTCATTTATGCTCTTGTCATTTAAGATTAATATAGGTAATGTTCCACATCATAAAATATTTGAATGGCTGTTAATATTATTTTGATTTGAGTAGTAATCAAATATTATAGTTTACTAATTAAACAAAGGTATGAAATTATGATTTTTTTTAACACTCCCGATAATTTCGGTGGACTTTGTGAGAGTAAGGGAGATGTCCATCATGACCAATGGGGAACCTAAAGTGTGTATTATTCCTGACTTCCAAATGGTAAAAAATAGTGAAAAAAAAGAGTTTCCTGCTTATGTGAGTTGGAGCAATTTATATTCAAAGGTATAAGGAACAATTTATACAGAAAGCTTCAATGTCTTCTTGCATGTGTTGGAACAGAACTTCCTAAATATTATTCTGCATATATGAATCACCTGCAGATCTTATAAAATATGGATTCTGCCAGGCACAGTGACTCACACCTGTAATCCCAGCACATTGGGAGGCGGAGGCAAGAGGATTGCCTGAACCCAGAGGTTTGAGGCCAGCCTGGGTAACATGGCAAGACCTCATCTCTACAACAAATTAACCAGGCATGGTGGTGCACAGCTGTAGTTCCTGTTACTTGGAAGGCTGAGGCAGGAGGATCACCTGAGCCCAGCAGGTTAAGGCTGCAATGGGCATGAGCATGCCACTACACTCCAGCCTGGACCCCAGAGTGAGACAGTGAGACTCTAACTTAAAAAAGAAAAGCAAAGAAATATATATGTATATATATATATATTTTTACTTTGGAGGAGCTATACAAATAACTGTATTGCAACACCCTCTCTGTTCACCTAATCTGGTCTCAATGACTATTTTCTTTACTTGAAGATAAAGGAAATACTGATAGGAAGACATTTGATGACATTCAGGACATCAGGGGTAATATAATGACAGCTTTGATGGCCATTTCATAAAAAGAGTTCCATAGTTTCTCTGAAAGGTGGACCAGACACTGGCATTGGTGCATAACTTCCGAAGGGGAGTATTTCAAAGGTGATTGTGATATTCAGCAATGAGGTATATAGCACTTTTTCTAGGATGGTTCACAAACATAATTTGTCAGACCTCATTCATATATATATGGATATGGATACTGATTCAGTTGGTCTGGAGTGAGGACAGAGTCTCTGTATTTTTAAATTGTCCCTCCCACACAAAATCCACATCCATGTTTTAATAACAACAAATCGCATCTGGACACATTGACTCATTCCTGTAATCTCAGCATTTTGGTAGGCTGCAGGAGGAGGATAACTTGAGACAAGGATTTGAAACAAGCCTTGGCAGCATAGTGTTACCTCATCTCTACAATAAATAAAAAATAAATTAGCCCGGCTTGATGGCATGCACATGCAATCCCAGCTACCTGGGAGGTTGAGACAAGAGAATCACTTGAACCCAGGAATTTAATGTTATAATGAGAAATGATCCCATCACTGCACTTCAAACTGGGTGACAGAGAGAGATCTGGTCCCTGGAAAATAATAATAAAAACAAATCCATAGAATTATACAAAATGAGGAGAAATCTTTGCAGAAAAAAAGTCTAACAGAAATCTCTCACATAAGGAGCTGATAAGTTTGAATTCTAGAAGAACCCCACACTCCATGCAACAAGACACACAGAGAGGACAGCCTCAGAGCTGGGAGAGGTTCTGCTTTCTTTAAGAAATAAAAGCAAACAACAAATATGATCTCTCCTCTGGCTTCTGTCCAATATTCTTACTGGATTTCCTCCAGTTCCTTGTGAAGAATGGATCATCCTCACCAGCTCCTACTCCCAATCTCTGATTCATGACTTCTTTTCTCAATTCTTGGGCTACTCGCCCTTTCCAAACACCCTCTTCTCCTCCATAATCTCTTCAGTTAGTTACCAAGTTCTTTATTTTAGAAAAGTTGTTGGCATTTTTCCAAACCTTTCATGGATGTTGGCCTCATATTTTCTTACTCTATTAGCCTCTCTAATACTCTACTTCTAAAGAACCCCCCATACAGCTGATATTCTTTTTCACCTCAGCTAACTCCATTCCCTTCCCCTTCCTTCTCTCCTCCCCTTCCAGTGTGCACACAAATATGTTCATTAATTATCCCAACAACCACCACTCTGCCTTATCTGCTCAGTGAGAAGTCAAGTGGAAATAGACATCCGTGGATTCCTAAACAGACCAGAAAGTGAGTTCATAGCCAAACTCTTGGCTAGATCCCAGATACCTGTCTCTCTGTCTCTGTTTATTCCACCCAGGGCCCAGCAGCAGTGTCCTCCCAGGGTGCCTGGAGAGTCACTGACCATACCCTCCCACCTCCCCTCCCCATCATCTCCATAAAAAGAGCCACCCAACATCCTATGTGAGGGAAACAGACAGGGATGTATAACAGAATTTCAATGAGTCCTCTTCCCCTACGAACTGAAAAGAGTATAAGACAGTAGGACAATAGGGGCTTTTCCCTTAAACTGTGACTCAGGAAGCAGAGATCTGGAGATATTTCTTCCATAGTCTGGACCCCTCTCCTCCATACCCTCGTCAGGATCAGGTGGGAAGAAATGGGACATAGGGCCCAACACTGGAAGGGCTTGAGACTCTGTCTTGCTCCCTTGGTCCACTGATTTTCTCTGCTCACCCTCAGTCTCTTTCCTGACCTTCAGAGTCCTGGGCACAGTCAGAGATGATTCAGAAGCTTGCATGGTCAACTCATTAGTAAGCTGGTCCCTATCTCCTGCACTGGAAGCATCACCAATGTGAGTCTTGGGACTGAGTCTTGCTACCAATAAGTCCAAGCAGCACTAGAATTCTTATTTAGATGGAAAATGTCCACCTGTTGGAGTCCAGGCTTAATTCTTGGGGTATCTGTCTGGCCATGTGGTATTCATGAGCTTCTCAGAGCTCTAGACTGAACACAAGGCTGATCACTACTGACAGTTTTAGACAACGCCCTCAAGGCTCCTATAGTGCTATAGCCTGTAGGACAGTGAGACAGGAATGTGCCAGGCCTCCCAGAAGTGTGACCTCCTTGTAGCACCAGCCACTCACAACCAGTATAGCAGGGTCATTTACCTTTTGTGTGTATTTTGCTGATGTTGCTCCAAACCTTGACCCAGGACTCAGGTCAGGGTTAGTGATTTAGGGAATGCAGCTTTGCTCCCCAGAGCCTGACTTCAGCAGGAGCCCTTGGAGCAGCACGTTGTCAGAGTGCACCAAACGAATCAGAAAGTTTTTGATACCAAGGACAGGCTGCCTCAGGACAAATTCCACAATGGGTCAAGGCAGAGCAGGAATGGATTCCAGCTGGGTCTGTCTCAGGCATATTGACTAATGCAGACACTAGTCCATCCTTATCATTTACTGAACACCTACTATGTGCCAGGCTCAAGGTTAGGGCTCAGGATACCGAGCTGACAAGACAGAGAGGGTCCCCAACCTCATGAAGCTGACACCATACAGAAGAATGAAGGTCAGCAAGTCAATGGAAATAAGGCATATTAGGTTGTATGCAGAAGGAGACACTAGCCAGAAAGGGCTGGACAATAGGAAGTGATTAGGTTTTCATTAAAGAAGACACCAACTCGGATTTGAGATTTATGATGAAAGTCCAGCTTCTCCAAAGACGATGAAAAATGAGTGAAGGCAGAGAGCCCAGTCAGGACATGGCGGCTTTGTGCACAATAGAAAAGGGGTCTCAGGCAAGTGATGTATCAGTTGAGGTGGTAGTTGGAGGAATGTACATGACCTACACCATGGTGAGAAGGCGTAGAGGGGGAAGATGACTATGCTGAGGCCTGAGCTTGACCCTGGGACCCTGACAACCAACTCCAACTGTGATCAAGTGTGTTACATGCCTCGCTCTCTGGAGGGCACATGGGACTTGGGACTCATCACTGTCTTCACTCTTGTACACAGAGATTTATTTGAACCATCACTTTACACACCTGGAGAGGTAGCTGGCTACTTGGTGATCCCGGGTAAAAGTGCTGAGTGTTGAAGTATAGTATTCTAGAGCACAAGGGATGCCTTTACACACTGAAGGGGCTGTTTGTGTCTAGAGAAAACATCAAACATCCCCCGAACTACATCAGAAACCATGGGAGGGAATGTTTCAGGGTTTCACCCCTAGTTTGGGGGTGCAGGAGAGTGGGGCCTGAGGCCCAGCATAGACAAGAGACTCCAAGGTGTCACTCCAGGCCAGGGTGCTTGTGGCCACCCCAGTGATGGTTGGGGAAAAAGACAATTGAAAAGCTGGAGAGCAGTGGAAAGGCAGAATTCTGTGTCTGTGTGGGGGGAAGGGGTTTGACCTACCAGTCATCCTCATTCACCTCCTTCTTTGACTCCCTCTTCCCCTCCTTCCCAAGGCAGGTTTCTAGGGTTGTGATGACTCTGGTGGTCTTTCTCCATCACAGACAGAGTAGCAGAGACAATGTCTGATGACTAAGTTCTCTCCACACAATCAGGTGTCTGGATACCCTCAGGGATTCTTCTGGAGGGTGGAAAGTTCTGTTTCTGTTCTGTTCTCTCTGTTCTATAGTGAGATCCCAGACATCAGTGAGGTCAGTGAGATTGACCCCATCCTGTGATAACAGGATGAATTATGACACACATATTCAAATAGCACCATCAGTTTCTGAACAAATGAATGCATTCCTCAGGAGCTGTAGGAATGTGTGTCTCTCAGCTGTCAGCAATGGACTCCATGCCCCAGAGTGAATAGTTGGTCAGAGTGGTGGGATCTGCCTGCTGGGATCTGCTCCAAGACATCTGGGACAGACTGAATATGTGTTGAGTACATGAATTTGTGAGTTCACTTGCATTGGAATCCCAAGAAGAGTTGCAGATCTGAGACTAAGATAATGATTTTTTAAAAAATTCTGGGCACTTTAGGCTTGAGCATTCAAGTTCATTCAGTAGATGATATTAAGAAGTTTTCCCCATATAGCCCAGCAACCCCCTTCCAGGAATATACCCATAGGAACTCAAATCACTCTATGAAAAAGCACAATGAAGTTTAATTCAGCATTATTAACAATAGCAAAGACATGGAACCAACCTTGCTGCCCATTGAAAGTGGTTTGGATTTTTTAAATGTCATACATATACACAATGGAATATTACTTAGTCATAAAGAGGGACAAAATTATGAACTTTGCAGCAACTTGGATGGATTTAGAGTCTATAATATTCAGTGATCTATCACAGAAACAAATAACTGAGTACCACATCTTCTCACTCATAAGTGGACCCTGAACAATTATCATAATACTGTTAAAAAGGGTTTGGCAGTAGTAGGAAATTGTTGGGGGGGCCACACCTCATCAACAAGGCTATCTGCATAATGAACATTTACATACCTAACACTGAATTGTACCCCACATCTTTAAAATAAAAAATACATATTAAAAAAGGATTGACAAAAGTGGGAAGCTGCCAGGAGAGGGAGGGGGAGGTCATACGTCATCAACAAGAGTATCTGATTTAAAAGTGGGGTGAAGTGGGGACCAAAGTGAGGCCCAAACTTTACCTTCACAATGACCATTTGTTTATCGAATTCTGAACTATGCCCCGCATCTTTCAAATAAAATAAAAGAATTAAAGAAATTTTTAAATAATTTTCCCTTTGGATTTGGCGAGTAGAAGAAAAATTTGGTTTTAAGCTCTTATACAGTGGATCCCATGGTTCATGTGGAGAACGTGGAGTGAATGTTATGGGCTTTCCAGCTACTGAGATAAGAAACCACAGAAAGTAAGTAGACCATGAAGCCAACTCTGATAACAGAAGACAACCTCCAAGAGCAAATAAACTGAAGAGCATGGGTGAGTTGGATGATATTCTGCTAAATTTTGCTTACCTAAAAATTTTAATGACAGATCTTCATCAATAAAATGTTAGTTACAGAACTTCAACCCTATGTCCATTAAACTTCAAATATTAAACTCATCCAATCAAAACCCTGCAAAGGACTTTGATAGAAAAATTTTTGAAGGAAGAATGATGGGCCTGTGAACACTTCATCCACAGGAGAGATATTTCTGTACTGGGAGAAGTGAATAAAGAAAACCAATAATTGACTGAGAATGTAAGTTTCCACCTGGAATTTATTCTAACACATTGTGCAGGGCTGTGAGTCCTAAACCTGCAACTTTCAGGACTCATTGTGCTTCCTTAACTTTTATAATTAGGACAATTAAATTAGATTTAAAAATGGAAGATTAAAAACACAAATTGATTCTTACGAGAGATTTGCAATGTGTTGTTTTAATGCACAATAATTATGGAACACTAACAAGGTACATTTTTGTTAATTTATATACTGATGATCTGACTCCATATTTGTGATTTGTTGTAAAATCATCCAGTGAGGGAGTAAGATGATGGGTAAAGAGGGTTGAAAGCTTTAAAAAAGTGAGTCACATTAATGATGGTCAAAGCTGTCCAATGGGTGCAAGTAGTTTTCCGTGAAAACTACTGTTTAAAAAAATCCCTGTCTGTGATGAGAGGCAAATGTCCTGCCTTTTAGAGATAAGCCCATCTTCTCCCAACAGGCAGAGGAAGAGCTGGCATGGAGGTCAAGGAAGGGACAGGAGCTCAGGTCAGAGAAGTGACTGAGACTGGAACCAGAGCAAGGAGAGGTGCTGTTGGGTGGGCCAGAACCATTGTGTCAAGTGCCTGTTTTGGGGGGTTATGAAGTTCAGGTTTAATATAAACAATGAGGAGTCAGTGAAGTAGTTTAATCCAGGGAGTGACCTGTCCCACCTGAACAAGGAGGGTCTCTCCGAATGCCTTGAGGGAGAGGCTTATATCACTAAATTGAGTCAAATATGCAAACTTCTGAAGTCAATGTATGTATTTTACAAATTTTGTCAAAGTTCTGCCTTTTAACATGCTGTGGGTCATTTATTTTTCTTAAAAAATTGTCACTTTTCAAGGTTCTCCTGAACAGTCATTATATGCCATTCAAAGCAGCTCAGCTGGCCCCTTCTCTGTGATGGCTTCCCTAATGGCACATGTGGGCAGGCAGATTTTTCTAAAATGCACTGTGGGGGAGCTAACAGTTTTAAAAATATATGTGTGTATGCCTGCATAGCACATGAACCAAGGCTGTTTCTGGGAGTAAGAAATCACATTAAAATCAAGATTTCACATGGAGAAATCAGTGTCTTAAAATCAGACCATGGACATGTGGACAGAGACAGTGACTCAGTTCTCTATGACATAGGTTGTTGTGTGTTCTGTGACCAGCAGGGGGTACTGGGAGACTGCCCTGTGGTCTCTACACACCTGCTCAGACATTTTGGTCTTTCATTCAACAGAGTTTGGGACCTTGGGTCTTGGCAGCTGTGTCCTCTCTAGCCTGTCAGAGTCTCAAGAGCAAAGGTTTTGTTTGGTCTCAGGAGATGCTTCCTCTCAGGGCCCTCCCAAGGGAAAAGCTCACCCTCATCCTCCTCAGTCTGCAGTGTGAGATGGGCTCCAGACCCAGGGCTTGGTGAGGGGGCTGGGCAGTCAATGGATGGAAACACATTTGCATGAGCAGAGCCTCCTCTGCAGAGGGTGGGAAGAAAAGGAGAACTGGGGCAGGCCACCCTCACTGTGGGACCAGGGGCTGTGTTCATCATAGTCAGGATTCCTCTCCTCCTCCTGCTCCACTCTCACTTCTTGGATAGTAACAGGCCTCAGAGACCCAGCACAGCCCAAAGACTGATTCTGGACTTTTGGCAAAGATCCTGAGAAATCTGGTCCCCGCCCCATCACCCATGAGTGTCTGTGTTTCCGGGTTCCTTCTCCCAGCCTGTGCTGACTCAGTCATTTTATATCTCAGCATCTCCTGGAAAATCAGCCAGACTCACCGACACCCTGAGCTGTGGCTTCAGTGTTGGTGGCTATAGCATATACTGGTTCCAGCAGAAGTCAGTGAGTTCTCCCATGTTTCTCCTGAGATCCTATTCAGATTCTAGTAAGCACCAGGGCTCTGGGGTCCCCAGCCACTTCTTTGGATCCAAAGATGCCTCGGCAGTGCAGGCATTCTGTACATCTCTCGGCCCCAGTCTGAGAATGAGGCTGGTTATTACTGTATGATTTGGGACAGTAGTTCTTCTCACAATGACACATGTAGATTGGGAAGTGGGACAAAACCCTTCCTATGCTCTCTCTTGACTATAATCCGGATTCAAGTTTTAATATAACTTGCCTATATACAAACTATATTTAGAAGCACTTTCCGGTTCTAAAATCTCAACTTTTCACCCAATGTTTCTGAATATCAAAATATCAAAAACATAACAAAACAAGCAAGCACAAAATAAAACTTTATGCTTAAAGTGAAATGTTATCTGGTTATCCATGTGTGCTAAAACCAGAGTATGTGAAGCTGGTCTTTTTCCCCTTGATAGACATAAAATGAGCCTTTTCTAGCAGCA
>NW_007261614.1:0-9631 GCF_000164805.1 Carlito syrichta | reverse complement strand
TTTTTGATGGCCGAGATGAGGATATTGTCCCAAATGTAAAGCGTGTGACACAGCAGTTTGGGAGGCCCAGGCAGAGAGGAGCGAGTTGGGAGATTTGGGAGCAGCCTGGACAACACAGTGAGGAAATTTTAAAAAAGAAAGAAGGAAAGAAAGTGAGGAAGAAAGAAGGAACAATAGAAAGAAATCCATTCTCTCGCAAAACTTCTGCCCTCAGTCCTTCCCCCCACATGTGAGGGTCCCCCAAACTGGAACCTTCCACTCCCAACGACCCCAATGGATGCCCCCAATTTGGCTCAGGAGTTACTGAGGCTCCTTGACTGTCTTCCTGCCAGTTCTCCTCTCTGAGGTCAGAAATGTGCCCAGGCAGGCTGACCATCCGAATTGGCAATGAGAACCTTCTGCCAAGAAAGGCCAGGGACACATTCATCAACTGGGGGCATTATTTTCCCCCAGATTCCATTGTTCCTGGCTCTAAAGCCAGTCACCTTGTGAACACACCACACGCAGATGAGAATCTGTGTATGATTCTGATGGTTTTGAAGACAGGGTCTGGCTCTGTGGCCCAGGCCGGGGCCCGGGGACATAAACGTCATTCTTCTCAGTCTCCTGAATGGCCGGGATGATGAACATATAGACCACAGATCCCCTGCTTTTATGGGTGCAGAGATGGAATCTCCCTGTGTGGACTGGGCTGGCCTTGGACTCCTGGACTTCAGCCTTTCTGCTTCCCCCTTCCAGAACACTGGGATTCCAGATGTGGTGTGCCTTGCCCGGCCTACTGGTTCGTTTTTGACAAAGGATCCAGGCCACCTCGGGGACTCAGCCTCATCATCCCAGAGCTTTGGGAGACCAAGACCAGTGGCTGGATCAAGAACGAAGGCTGAGACCTGCCCAGGCAACACGGTGAGACCTTGACTCTACCCTCAAGCCCAAATGAGCTAGGCGTGGTGGCTCATCCCTGTCATTCCTGCATCTCAGAAGGCCAGGGAAAGGCTCACTGGAGCCCAGCGGTCTGAGGCTGTGATGGCTGGGAGTGAGCCACTGCCCTACTACCTGGATGATGGAGTTAGACTCCAACTCAAAGAAAAAAGGAATAAAGGAACAAAAAGAAGAGCATCCATTTGTGTATGGAGTTGGGATCATTGTAAACAGAGAGATCATTTGAAAAGGAAGCCCCAGCCCAGTGGGTGGTGTGTGCCTGTCTTTCTGGTTCCTCAGAAGCCTGGGGAAAGGCTTGCCCCTGCCCGGTGGGCAAAGACTGCGGTGGCTGGGAATGAGCCACTGACCTCCAGGCTGGGCAATGGAGTGACACTCCAACTCACAGAAAAAAAGGAAAAATAAAAAAAGAAGAAGATCCATTTGTGTATGGAGTAGGGATCATCGTGAGCAGACAGAGATCATTTGGGAAGGAGGTCCCAGGCTTTGGCCTAAAGCTCCTGAAAGATGACGAATTGGAAGACAATAGAAAGACAATAGGGCTGTGGCTTGGAGAGACCAAGGCGGGAGACCACTGGAGCCTGGGGGTCCAAGACCACCTGGGACATGTAGCGAGGCCTTGTTGCTCTACAGAACGCAAACACTGGTGTTGTGCATGGTGGCACCTGCGGTCCCAGCTACACAGGATGCGGTGACCTCCTGGGGTTTTCCTTTGCATCACCACCACCAACAGAACGTGCAAGTCCAGGCCAGGTACTGTGGCTCATGGCCATCAGCTCATGCCCTGGGAGGCCAAGGCGGGAGGATGCTTGAGCCTAGGGGTTGGAGACCAGCCTGGGCAATGTGGCCAGACCTCATCTCAGTGAGAGGTCCCCAAAATCGAGTCAGGCATTGTGGCACCCAGATTCCCACTGCTCAGAGGCCAAGGGGAGTACTGCCTGAGCCCCATAGGTCAAGGGCCCAGAAACCATGATCATGCTGTTGTGCCCCAGCCCAGTGGATGGAGACTCTGGCAACAAAAAAGATGCCTCCCACAATGTCACGATGGATGTCCAGGACTCCCCAGGGAAAGGTCCGCATGGGCGGGGGATGATGGAGCAATCAGGAGAAGAAGGGGCCTCCCACCGCCGGAAGTTGTAGACCAGTTGACCCGATCCTGAGCTGGCCATGTCATTGCTGGACTGCCTTGATCGCTGTGTGCCTGACGGCTGCCCTATCTCAAGACCATCTGTTCTGTGAGTTCACACACATCTTTACTGTGGTGTATGAGTGTGGAGGGCAGAAGCTGGCCTTCTGGGGTGCATGACCAAAGGCATGGGATGGACATTCCCCTTGGACACCTTTGAAACCTCCTACGAACAACAGGCCAGAAAGTTCCTTTTCCTCTCCCCTCCCAGAGGGTGACTCCTCATGCTTGGTGGCAGGGGTGGTGGTGGAGGTGGTGATGGTTATTATTATTACTTGGATTCGGAATCCCACTCTGTCACCCAGGCTGGAGTGCAAAGGCAAGCTAATAGCCACCACAGACTCCACAGACTCAGACAATCCTCCTGCCTCGGTTTCCCAATTGGCTGAAACCACATGTTTGCGCTACCACGCTTGGCTAATCTTTGGATTTATTTTTGATGGCCAAGACGAGGTCTCTCCCCGTGTCCTGGGCAGGTGTCGAAACTGCAGTCTCAGGGTGTCCACTCGTCTGGGCTTCTGAAGGGCCAGGACGCCAAGCTGAGCCCCTGAACCCTGCGTGTGTTGGTGGTGGTGACTGGTATTAATATTCTGAGTTGGAGTCCCACTCTGTTGGCCAGGCCGGAGCCCAGGGGCCCTCTCAGTCACCACGGCCTCCACTGATTGGTCTCCTGTGGACCTCCCGCTGTGGCCTAATGAGTGACTCAAATGACAGGCGAGTGCCACAATGCTCAACCGATGTTTTTGGCTTCTTGTAGAGACGAGGCGTTACCAAGGTTCCTGGGCTGGTCTCGAACCCAGGGGCTGAGGCCATCCTCTCTACTCAGCCTCCCAATTCACCACTATGACAGGTGTGAGCCCCCACCCTTGGCCTCCACACCCCTCTTGTGACACCAACGTGAGGCTCGCTCACTTCCAATGAACTGGGACCCCAGATAGGGTGGCCGAATTTTCCCACCGAACTCTCCCTGAGGGAGTGTCTGGCACAGGGGTGTATGTCTGCCGGGGCACCCACCCCTCCTCCTGCCTCATTCTCCATGGTGGAACCATTACCTCCTCTCAGGGGCTGACTTGCGGAAAGAGAGGGTGTGACTCTCAAACCTTTGGGGGTGCTGGGATGGCCAGGTGAATCATGCATGCCTCCTCAGCACTCAGGGAGGCCGAGACAGGAAGATGGCCAGAACCCATGAGCTCGAGACCAGACTGGACACCATAGCAAGTCTCCAGTTCTACCCCAAGCAAAATCCAGAAAACCTTGGGTGAGGGCAGACCTCAGTGGGAGGATTGCTGCCAGCCCAGAGTTTAAGACCAGGTAGAAAGACCAGGATGTTGACAAAATGGAAAGCCTGAGACCACAGCAGTTTGGGAGGTCCAGGCTGAGAGGATGGACTGAGTTGGGCGTTTTGAGAGCAGCCTGGTCAACCTAGTGAGGAAATAAAATAAATAAACAAACAAACAAAGAAAAAAGTCCATTCTCCTGCAAAGCTTCTGCCCACAGTCCTTCATCCCCAGCCTCCCCTTGTGAGGATCCCCCAAACTCGCCACCTTCCAGCCCCAACTCCCACCAGTGGCTGCCTCACTTTGATGCAGGAGTTCCCGAGGCTCCCTGGCCGGTCTCTTGCCAACTCTCCTCTCTGAGGGGAGAAATGCTGCCCAGGCAGGCTGACCCTTCATCTCTGCAACCAGGACCTTCTGCCAAGAAAGGCCAGGGGACACATCCCTCACCCGGGGACATTTCTTCATCCCCAATCCCATCTTCCTTGCTCTAAAGCCAGTTGCCTGGGCAACACACCATGCACATTTGAGAATCTGTGTACGATTCTGATGTTTTTGGAGACTGGGCCTGGCTCTGTGGCCCAGGCTGGGGCCCGGGGATACAACCATTGATCACCACCAGCCTCGAAATTGTGGGCTTCAGTGATCCTCCTGACTCAGCCTCTGGAGTGCCCGGGACAACATGCACCTCGACCCAAGACCACCTGTCTTGATGTTGATGGAGATGGGGTAAACTTGCGTGACCTGGGCTGACTTTGGGTTACTGGGCTCCAGCCATCCTCTTGCCTCGGCCTCCCAGAGTGCTGGGATTTCAGGTGTGGGCATCTGCACCACAACTTCTGATTCATTTTTGATGAAGGATCGAGGCCGGGCTTAGGGGCTGAGTCTCATCATCCCAGTGCTTTGGGAGGCAGAGATCAGTGGCTGGCCCAAGCCTGCAGGCCAAGACCCTCCCTGGCACCTCATCAAGACCTCGTCTCTACCCTCCATCCCAAATGATCTGGGCATGGTGGCAAGCGCCTGTCATTCCAGCACCTTGGAAAACCAGGTAAAGCTCAATGGAACCCAGCAGGCCGAGGCTGCAGTAGCCCAGAGCAAACCATCATCCTCCATCCTGGGTGATAGAATGAAACTCCGACTCAAAGAGCAAAAGGATTAAAGGAAAGAAAAGAAAAGCATCCATTTTTGTATGGAGTTGGAATCATCGTGAACAGACAGAGATCATTTGGAAAGGAAGACCCAGCCTTGGGTCTAGTGATCCTGAAAGATGGTGGATCAGCAGACAATCTGACTATGACTTTGGGAAGCCGAAGCATGGGACCACTGGTGCCTGGGAGTTTGAGACCAGCCTGAGCCCATGTAGTGAAACCACATCACTCCCTGGAACACAAGCACTGGGGTCCCGTGTGGTGGTGATGGCGGTCCCGGATACACTGGATGCTGTGGCCTCCATCCCGGAGTATTACCATTTCATCGTAGCCACCAACAGAACATGCAAGTCCAGGCCGGTCACCATGGCTCATGGCCATCAGCTCCTGCCTGACCCCAGGGATCAGTGACCAACCCAGGCGACATGGCCAGACCTCATCTCAGTGAGTGGTCCCCAAAATTGAACCAGGCTTGGTGGGGCCCAGTTCCCAGCTACTTGGGGGCCGAGGCAGTAGGACTGCCTGAGCCCTGCATTTCGAGACCCCAAGAACCATGATCATGCAGCCGTGCACCAGCCTGGCTGATGGAGACCCAAGGGACAAAAAAGACGCCTCCCAAGTGCATCATGATGGGCATCCTGGGCTCCACAGGGAAAGGTCCACGTGGGCAGGACACGATGGAGTGATCTGGAAAGGAAGGGGCCCACTCCCACCCGTAGGTGGCAGACAGGGTGACCGGAACCTGGGCTGGCCATGGGGGTGCTGCACTGCCTTGATTGCTCCATGTCCAACGAATGCTTTAGCTCAGGGCTATCTGTTCCACGAGCTCATACATGTCTTTTCTGTGGTGTGTGAGTGTGGAGGGTGGAGGCAGGCATTCTGGGGCCTGTGGCCAAAGGCACAAGACAGATGTGCCCGGTGGCCACCTTTGAAACCTCCTGAGAACGAGAGACCAGAAAGTGCCTTTTCCTCTCCCATCCCTGAGGGTGATTCCTCATTCTTGGTGGCAGAGTTGGTGGTGGTGGTGGTGGAAGTGATTGTTATTATTTGGAGGTGGAATCCTGCTCTGTCACCCAGGCCATAGTGCAGGGGCAAGCTCATGGCCACTGTGGACTCCTCCTGCCACACTCAGGTGATCCTACCATCTCGGACCCCCAAGTGGTGGAACCACAGGCCTATGTCACCATGCCCAGCTAATATTTGGATTCATTTTCGATGGCCGAGACAAGATCTAGCCCCATGTCCCAGTCTGGTGTCAGATCTGCAGGCTCAGGCCGTCCACTTGCCTGGGACTCCAAAGGGCTGGGATGACAGGCTGAGCCCCAGAGCCCAGCCTGTGGTTGTTGCGGTGGTTGGTATTATTATTCTGAGTCAGATTCCCACTCTGTTGCCCAGGTTGAAGTGCAGTGATGCGCTCTCCACAAATGCAGCCTCCACCAGCTGGCCTCCGGAGTCCTCCCACCACTTCCTCCTGAGTGGTCAGAATGACAGGCATGGGCCACCATGCTCCACTCATTTTTTGCTTCTTATAGAGATGAGGTCTCACCAAAATGCCTGGGGTAGTACGAACCTGGGATTAAGGCTATCCTCTAGCCTCAGCCTCACAGATCACTGGAATGACAGGTGTGAGTCACAGCACCCAGCCTCCACACCCCTCTCAGGTCCCCACCACGAGGCCCACTTCCTTCCAATGACCTGGGATGCTGGCGAGGGCTGTCGGAGTCACCCATAAAGCCCTCCACCAGGGGAGGGCCAGGTTCATGGGCATGTCTTCACTGGGGTGCCCAATCCATGGCCTGCCTCAATCCCCAGGGTGGATCTGCTCGCTCTTCTCTGGGGCCAGCCTGGGGAAAGGGAGGTCATGAATCTCAAAACTTTGGGGGCGTGGGGACAGCAGGACGACTCATGCCTATCTCCTTGGCACTCGGGGAGGCCGAGATGGGAAGATGACCGCAGCCTGGGAGCTCGAGACCAGGTTGGAAACCATAGCAAGCCCCCAACTCGATCCCAAGCAAAACCCAGAAAACCTTGGGTAAGGGCAGGTGTCGGCAGGAAGATTGCCTCCAGCCCAGTGTTCAAGATCAGGCAGGAAGAGCAGGATGTTGACCAAATGGAAAGCCTGTGATTGCAGCAGTTTGGGAAGCCCAGGTCTAGAGGATGGCCCAAGTTGGGTGGTTTGAGAGCAGCTTGAGCAGCCTAGAGAGGAAAAGAAAGAAAGAAAGAAAGAAAGAAAGAAAGAAAGAAAGAAGGAAGGAAGGAAGGAAGGAAGGAAGGAAGGAAGGAAGAAAGAAAGAAAGAAGGAAAGAAAGAAAGAAAAAGAAAGAAAGAAAGAAAGAAGGAAAGAAAGAAAGAAAGAAAGAAAGAAAGAAAGAAAGAAAGAAAGAAAGAAAGAAAGAAAGAAAGAAAGAAACCCATTCTCCTGCAAACCTTCTGCCCTCAGTCCTTCCCCCGGCCAACCCCACATGTGAGGGTGTCCCAAGTTCGGGACCTCCTGGCCCCAACTCCCCCAATGGTTGCCCCCACTTTGGTGTGGGAGTTTCAAAGGCTCCCTGCCCAGCATCCTGCCTGCCCTCCTCTCCTCTCCGAGGTGAGAAATGTGCCCCAGGCTGGCCGACCATCTGACTCGGCAACAAGGACCTTTCACCCAGAAAGGCCAAGGACTCATCCCTCTCCCGGAGACATTTCTTTCCTCCAATTCCATTTCTCCAGACTCTAAAGCCAGACGATCTGTGAACACACCACACTCAGTTGAGAATCTGTGTACGATTCTGGTGTTTTTGGAGACAGGATCTGGTTCTGTTGCCCAGGCTGGGGCCCAGGACATAACTGGCCTTCACCGCCAGGCTTGATATCATAGGGATGAGGGATCAAGGCAAGGCTCAGGGGTTCAGCCTCGTCATTCCAGTGCTTTGTGAGAATAAGGCCAGTGGCTTTCCCAAGCCCATGGACTGAGACCTGCCCATATACCTCAGTGAGCCCTCTTCTCTACCATCCATCCTAAATGAGCCAGGTGTTGTGGCACAGGCTTGTCCTTCTGGCTCTGTGGAAGGCAGGGGTAAGTCTCACCAGAGCCCGTCGTGCTGAAGCTGCAGTGGCCGGGAGCGAGCCACTGCCCTCCAGCTTGTGCAACGGAGTGAGACTCAAACTCAAAGAAAAAAAGGAAAAAAGGTAACAAAAGAAGAGGATCCATTTGTGTATGGAGTTGGGATCGTCGTGAACAGACAGATATCACTTGGGAAGAAGGCCCCAGCCTTTGGCCCAGGGTTCCTGAAAGATGGTGAATTGGCAGAAAATTGGGCTGTGGCTTTGGGAGGCCGAGGCAGGGGACTACTGGAGCCTGGGAGTTTGAGACCAGCCTGGGCCACTTGGCGAGACCTCATCACTCCCCATAATGCACACTGGAGTTGCATGTGGTGTTGTCCACGGTCCCAGCTACATGAGAGGCAGTGGAATCTGTCCAGCAGCATTCCCTGGAATTGCCCCTGCAGATAGAATGTGCAAGGCCAGGCTGGGCACCTTGGCAAACAGCCGTCAGCCCCATGCCCTGGTAGGAAGAGGTGGGAGGCTGTCTGAGCCCAGGGATTGGAGCTCAGCCTGGGCGACGTGGGCAGACCTCATTTCAGTGAGAGGTTCCCCAAATCGACTCAGGCGTGGTGGCCCCTGAAGTCTCGGCTGCCTGGGATCTAAGCTGGAGGACATCCTGAGCCCCCCAGGAAAAGGTCCAGGGAGCCACAATCGTGCTACCGTGCCCCTGCCTGGCCGACGGAGATTCTGGTGACAATAAAGACCCCTCCCATGTGTAACTTGATGGACGTCCACAGCTCCCGAGGGAAATGTTCGTGTGGGCAGGGGACGATGGAGTGATCAGGAGAGGAAGGGGCCCTCCCCCCACCCAAAGGTGACAGACAGGGAATCCAGATCCTGGGATTGCTGGGACTTTGCCAGACCACCTTGATCACGCCATTCCCAATGTCCACCCAAGCTCTGGGCCATCTGTTCCATGAGCTTATGCACATCTTTGCTGTGGGGCATGAGTGTGGAGTGTGGAGGCAGGCATTCTAGGTCACATGGTCAAAGGCATGGGAAGGATGTGCCCGGTGGCCACCTTTGAAACCCACCATGAAAGACAGCCCGGAAATTTCCTTTTCCTCTCTCATCCCTGAGGGAGACCCCTCTTGCTGTGTGGCATGTGTGGTGTTGGTATTGGTGGTTGTGATTATTATTTGGAATCAGAATCACACTCTGACACCCAGATGAGAGCACAGGGCCATGCTTAGGGCCACCTAGACCTCCACCTGCCAGGTTCAGGCAGTCACCCGCCTTGGCCTCCAGAATAGCTGGAACCACAGGCCTGTGACAACCTGCATGAATAATCTTTGGATTTACATTTGATGGCCTCACCCCTTGTCCCAGGCTGATGTCGGACCCACTGGCTAATTCTGTCCACTTGCCTGGGCCTCCAAAGGGCCAGGATGCCTGGCTGAACACCTGAGACTGACCTGTGGTCCTGGTGGTGGTAGTGATGGGTATTAATATTCTTAATCAGACTCCCACTCTTGCACCAAGGCTGGAGTGCAGAGGCCCACCCTCAGACAAAGCTCCCTCCACTAGCCGCACTCCAACGTTTCTCCCACCTCATCCTCCCAAGTGGCCAGAAGGATAAGTGTGGGCCACCACTCTTGGTTCATTTTTTTGGTTTCTTGTAGATAGGAGGTCTCGCCAATGTTGCCTGGCTCATCTAGAACACGAGGTCTCAGGCCATCCTCTCGCCTTGGCCCCCCAGAGTGCCAGAATGACAGGCATGAACACCCGTGCCCATCCTCCACACCCCTTTTGGGGTCCCACTGAGAATCCCTCCCCTTTGTGACAACCCAGGACCCAAGAGAGGGTGGCTGAATTCATCCAAAGAACACTCCTCGAGGAGAGGGCCTGGAGCAGGAGTGTGTCCCAACCAGGGTGCCCACCTTTCTGCCCACCTCATTTCCAGGGTGAAACCGCTCACTCCTCCCAAGGGCTGTCTCAGGAAAGGAACGGCGTGATTCTCAAACCTTCAAGGGGTGGGAAGAGCCAGTCAATGCATGCCAGTC
>NW_007261613.1:3126-13531 GCF_000164805.1 Carlito syrichta | reverse complement strand
AGTAGCCAGCTGTCAAGCCAACAGACTTAACTAGCTAGCTACCTAGCTAGAAAGCTGGATAGCCAGGTGACTTAACTAGGTGACATAACAAGATAGCCTCATAGCTAGCCAGCTTATTTAACTAGATACTTACCTAAATAGCCCACTGACTTGCCAGCTGAGTTAAGTACCTAACTACCTAGCTAACATGCTGGCCAGCCTGCTGACTTAACTGTGTGACTTAACTAGACAGTTGACTTAAATAAATGACTTAGCTAGCCAGGTACCTAGCTAGCCAGGTGACTTAACTAGCTGTCTTAACTAGCTAACTACCTAGCTAGCCAGGTAGCTAGACAGCTAACTTAACTAGCTTACTTATCCTGCTAGCCAGCTGGTTGTCCAGCTGACTTAGCTAGCTGAATTAAGTAACTAGAGTGCTGGATGTCCACCTGATTTAACTAGCTGACTTAACCAGCTAGCCAACTGGCTAGCCAGCTGAGTTAACTAGCTAGCTATCTAACTAGCTAGCTTGGAAGCCTGCTGAATTAACTAGATGACTTAGCTTTCTAGCCAGCTAGATATCCAGCTGACTTAACTAGCTTGCTACCTCACTAGCCAGCTGGGAAACCAGCTGAATTAATTGGTTGACTTAACCTGTTTGACAACTGGCTAACCAGCTGACTCAATTAGCTGGCTTAACTAGTTAGCCAGCTGGCTAGCCAGCTGACTTAACTAGCTCTCTACATAGATAGCTAGCTGACTAACCTGCTCACTTAACTATATCATTTAATTATCTAGCAAGCTGGATAGCCAACTGAAATAACTAGCTCGCTAATTAGCTAGCTAACTGGCTAGCCAGCTGACTTAACTAGCTGACATAAATAGCTGACCTCCTTGCTAGTCAGCTGAATTAACTTGCTTGCTGTATAGTTTGCCAGTTGGCTAGCCAGCTGACTAAACTAGGTGACTTAACTAGCTAGCCAGCTGCCAAGCCAGCTGAATTAATTAGCAAGCTACCTGGCTAGCCAGTTGTATAGACAACTGACTTAAATAGGAGATTTAACTAGCTAGCCAGTGGTCTAGATTGCTGACATAACTATCTACCTACCTAGCTAGCTTGCTGTCTAGCCCTGCTGACTTAACTTGTGACTTAATTAGCTAGACAACTGACTAGCAGGCTGACTTAACTGCCTAAGTACATAGGTAGACAGCTGTATAACCAGCTGATTTAACAAGCTAGTTACCTAGCTGACCAGCTCTCTATTGATCTGACTTAACTAGGTTACTTATCTAACTACCTAACTTGTTAGCCAGCTGACTTAATTAGCTAGCTACACAGCGAAGTAGCTGGCTAGCCAGCTTACTTAATTTGCTGACTTAACTTGCTAGCAAGCTAACTTAACTAGCTGACTTAACCAGCTAGCTACCTAGATCGCAAGCTTTCATAACTAGCTGGCTTAACTAACTAGCTACCTAGATAGCTATCTAGCTAGTCAGCTGAGCTAAATAGCTGACTTAACACACTACATAGCTGACATAGATAGCTATCTAGCTAGTCACCTGAGCTAAATAGCTGACTTAATGAGCTACATAGCTGACATAACTTACTGACTTATATAACTAGATACCTAGGTTATCAGCTGACAACTACCAGAAATTACTAGCTAGACAGATGGTTAGTCATCTGATTTAACTAGCTTTTTAACTAACTAACCAGCAGTATAGCCAACAGATTTAATGAGCTGACTTAACTAGCTAGGCAACAGGTTGCCAGCTGACTTAACTAGTTGACATAACCAGTTAGTCAGCTGGCTAACCAGGTGACTTAACTAGCTGGCTACCTCTCTGAACAGCTGGCTAGCCAACTGACTTACCTAGCTAACTTAAGATAGCAAGCTGGCAAGCCAGCTCACTTAACTAGCTAGATACCTATATAGCCTGCAGGCTAGCCAGCTGACTTAACAATCTTACTTGAATACCTAGCCTGCTGACTAGCAAGCTGACATATTTAGCTAGCTACCTGCCTAGTCAGCTGGCTAGACAGCTGACTAAATTACCTGAGTTAACCAACCAAACAGTTGACTAGCCAGCTGACTTAACACACTGACATCACTAACTAGCCTGGTAACTATCTAGCTGACTTAACTAGCTAGCTGCATACATTGCCAGTTGGCTAGCCAGCTCTCTTAACTAGCTGAATTAACCAGCTAGCCAGCTGGTTAGCAAACTGACTTTACAAGCTTGCTACCTAGCTAGACGTCTGGTTAGCCAGCTGATTTAACTAAGTGAGCTAAACTAGCTAGCTACATAGCTAGCCAGCTAACTTAAATAGTTATCTAACCAGCTAGCTACCTAGCTAACAAGCTGACTTAAATAGTTAGTGGCCTAGCTACCTTGCTGACTTAACCAGGTAGCTAACTAGTAAGCTTACTGCTTTTCTAATGTGCTAGCTAGCTGACTTAATCTGACTTAACTCGTTATCTAAAGAGCTAGCTAGCTGACTCAACCAGCTGACTTCACTCATTATCTAACTAGCTAGCTTGCCTACACAACCAGCTGACACAACCCGTTTGCTAACTAGCTAGCAAGCTGACTCAACCAGCTGGCTTAACCCGTTAGTTAGCTAGCTTACTACCTCACTCAACCTGCTGACTTAACCCGTTAGCTAATTAGCTAGCTAACTGTCTTAAACCATCTGACTAAATTAGAAATCTGACTTAACTAGCTGACTTAGAGATCTGACTTAACTAATTAGCTAGCTGAATTAACTGGCTGACTTAACAAGTTAGCTAGCTGACTTAACTACCTGAATTAAAAATTTAGCTAACTATTTAACTAGCTGAATAACTAGCTGCTTTAATAATTATCTATCTAGTTAGGTAACAAACTTAATAGGTGACAAACTAGTGAGCTAGCTTACTTAGCTAGCTGGCTGGTTAGCTAGGTGACTTAGCTAGCTGACTTAATTTGGCTAACGTGATAGCTGCCTGACTTGATGAGTAGGTTAACGAGTTAGCTAACTGTTTTAACTAGTTAGTAAAAGAGCTAAATAGCTGACTTAACTAGTTGGTTAATGAGTTAGCTAAATGCATTAACTTGTTGGCTAACGAGTTGGCTGACTTCTTAGATTGCTTAACACGTTGACTGCCTACTAGGCCGATTTGCTAGCTGGCTTAACAATTTGGTTGACTAGTCGGCCGACTAGTTCTAGTTAGCTTGCTTAACAAGATGACTGACGAGATGGCCCACTAGTTAGCAATGTTAACTAGTTGCCAGCTCGTTTTCTGACCTAACTAATTGGCTGACAATTTTGCTGACAAGTTAGCTGACCTAACTGGTTGGCCAAATAGTTAGCTGTGCTAACTTGTTGACTGACTAGTTGGTCGACGTGGCAGACGATTCTTTAGCTCACTTTACTACTTGGACGGCTAGATGGTGGACTGGTTACCAGACTTAACTAGTCGGCCAGCATGTGAGCCAACAGGTGAGCTGACTTAACTAGTCGGTGGGTGAGAGAGCCGACTGTTCAGCTGACTTAATGAGTCGGCCAGCAATTGAGACGACTGGTAAGCTGATTTAACTAGTAGGCCAACGAGTGAGCCGACTGGTTAGCTGACTTAACTACTCTGCTGGTGAGTCAGCCTACTGGTCAGTTGACTTTAGTTGGCTGGCATGTGAGCTGACTGATTAGAAGACTTAACTAGTTGGCTGGTGAGTTACCAGACAGGTGAGACGAATTAACTAGTTGGCCATTGAGTGAGCTGATTGGGGAGATGCCTTAACTAGTCGACCAGCAAGAGAGCCATTGGTGAGCTGACTTAACTATTCAGCTGGCGAGCAAGCCGACTAGTTAGCTGTCCTTTTGGCCTGTGAACAAGGTGACTAGTTTGTTGAAATTTTAGCAGGCGAGTGAGCCGACTAGTTTTCTGACTTGTTGGAAGGTGAGTGAGCAGACTAGTTAGCTAACCTGATGGAAATTGAGTGAGGCCACTAATTACCGGACCAGCTTGCTGTGTTGCTAGCCCACTATTTAGCTAAGTAACTAGCTGATTTGCTAGCTGACTTATCTATATAGCTGACAACCTAGCTGGCTATATGGCTGACATAACTAGGTATCAAACAAGCTATCTAGCTGTCTATCTAGCTGATTTAACTAGCTAGCTACCTGGCTAGTTAGCTGGCTAGCTGACAACTATCTAGCTGATTAGTTAGCTGACTAGATAGCTGACTTAAATAACTAGCTGACAAGCAACCTGACTACCTAGGTGACAACTAGCAAGCTGAATAGTTAACTGACTTGCTAGCTGACTTAACTAACTAGCTGGCTAGCTAGCTGACTTAACTAGCTGACTAGCTATTTGGCTGGCTAGCAGGCTATCTTCCTAACTTAACTAGCTAGCTATCTGGTTGGCTAGATGGCTAGCTAACTGACTTAACTAGCTAGATACCTGGCTGGCTAGTTAGCTAGGCAGGCAGCTGTCTAGCTAGACAGCTAGCCAGCTGGCTAGTTAATTGAATTAAATATCCAGCCAGCTGCCTGGACACTATGATAGTCAGCCGGTTTAAGCCAGCCACTCTGCTGGTCAGCCGGCTAGCCAACTTGCTTAAATAGAAGGTCACCTACCTGTCCAGCCTGTTAATCAGTCATCTTAACTTGCCAGTCACCAAGCTTGCCAGTTAGCTAACCAACTGAATTAACTAGCCGACTTAAGTAGATAGCCTTCTGGCTAGCCAGTTGGCATAACTAGATAGCCACCAAGATAGCCAGCTTGCTAACCAGCACTCTTAACTAGCTGACTTAATTAGATAGCCAGTGGGCTAGCCAGCACACTTAATTAGCTGATTTAATTAGATAGCCAGTGTGCTAGCCAGCTCACTTAATTAGCTAGCTACCTACCAAGACAGGGGTCTAGACAGTTGACTTAAATAGCTGATGTAACAAGCTAGACAGCTGGCTAGCCAGCTGACGTAATTATCTAGCTACAAGCTAAACAGATGGCTAGCCACTTGAATGAACTAGCTAACTTAACCAGTTAAGCAGCTGGCTAACCAACAGACTCAACTAGGTGATGTAATTCATTAGCCAGCTAGCTAGCCAGCTGACTTAACTAACTGACATCACTAGATAGGAGGTGGCTAGCCAGCTTACTTAACTAGCTAGCTACCTACGTATCACACTGGCTTCCCAGCTGACTTATCTAGCTGATATAAAGAATTAGCCAGCTGGCTAGCCAGCAAACTTATCTAGCTAACTATCTTGCTAATCAGCTGGCAAGCCAGGTGACTTAACTAACTTACTCAACTAGCTAGACTGCTGACAACTAGCTGAGTTAACTAGGTAGCTACCTACCTAGCCAGCTGACATAACTAGCTGATTTAACTAGCTAGCTACCTAGCTTGCTATCAATAGCTAGTTGAGTTAACTAGCTGACTTAACTAGCTAGCTCGCTGACATATCTAGCTGACTTAACTAGCTAGCTTCCTATAGCCAGCTAACATAAGTAGCTGAAATATCTAGCGAGCCAGATGGCTACCCATCTCACTTAACTAGCCTTTTTAACTAGCTAACCAGCTGGCTTGACCACTGAGTTAACGTGCTGACTTAACTAGCTTCACAGCGAGTTAGCCAGCTGAGTAAACTAGCTGACTTAACTAGCTGGCCAGCTGGGGTTCCAGCTGACTTAATTGCCTAGCTATCTAGCTAGCCAGCAGCCTAGTCAGCTGACTTAACTAACTGACTTAATGATGTAGTCATCAAACTTAACTAGCTCTCTACCTAACTAGACAGCTGGATAGCCAGCTGAATTTACTAGCTGATATAAATAGATATCCTAATGACAAGCCAACTGACTTAACTAGCTACGACCTACATAGCCCACTGGCTGGCCAGCAGACTTAACTACCTAACTACCAAGCTAACCAGCAGGCCAGTGAGCTGACTTAATTAGGTGACATAACTAGCTAGCTCCTAGCTAACCAGCTGACTTAACTATATAGCTACAATCATTGGCAGCTGGTTAGCCAGCTGATTTAACTTACTGACTTAACCAGCTTGCCAGCTGACCTAACTAGCTGATTTAACTAGTTAGCTACCTAGTTCTCCACCTGAGATAACTAGCTGATTTAACTAGATAGCTACCTAGCTAGCCAGCTGGCTGCTCAGCTGACTTAACTATCTGACTTAATTAACTAGTCAACTGGATGACCAGTTGAATTAACAAGCTGACTTAACCAACTAACCAGCTAACTAGTCAGCTGACTTAACTAGTTAGCAACCTAGCCAGCCAGCTGTGAAGCCAGCTGAATTATCTCGCTGACTTAACAATCTAGCCAGCTGGCTAGCCATCTGACTTAACTAGTTGACTTAATCAGGTAGCCAGCAGACTTAAATACCTAGCTATCTAGCTATCAAGCTTGCTAGTGAGGTGGATTAACCAGGAAACTTAACTAGCTAGCTAACTGGCTAGACAGTTGTATTAATTATCTAGGTACACAGCTAGGCAGCTGGCTAGCCAGCTGAGTTAACTCATTGACTTAACTAGCTAGCAACTGTCATAACTAGCTGAATTAACCAGCTAGCTACCTAGCTAACCAGCTGGCTTAACTAGCTGGCTCACCTAGCTAGCTACCTAGCTAGATATCTAGCTAGCCAGCTGACTTAACTAGCTGAATTAACTAGTTATCTAGTTAACATATTTAGCTGACTTATATAACTAGCTTCCTAGCTAGCCAGCTGATTTAACGAGCTGAAATAACTAACTAGCCAGATGGATAGCCATCTAACTTGACTAGCTTTTAATCTAGCTAACCAGCTTGATAGCCAACTCAATGTGCTGTCTTAACTAGCTAGCCAGCTAGTTGCCAACTGACTTAACTAGCTGACTTAAACAGCTAGTCCGCTGCCCAGCCAGCTGACTTAACTAGCTGGCTCCCAATCTAGCCAGTTTGCTAGCCAGCTGACTTTCCTAGCTGACTTAAACTAGCAAGCTGGGTAGCCAGCTCATTTAACTAGCTAGCTACCTACCTAGCCAGCAGGCTAACCAGGTGACTTAACTAGCTGGCTTGAACTGCTAGCCTGCTAGCTAGCAAGCTGACTTATCTAGCTAGCTACCTAACTAGCCACCTGGCTAGGCAGCTGACTAAACTACCTGACTTTTCCAGCTAGACAGTTGACTAGCCAGCTGACTTAACTCACTGACATCACTAGTTAGCCAGGTAGCTATCTAGCTGACTTAACCAGCTAACTACCTACCTTGTCAGTTGGCTTTCAAGCTCTCTTAACTAGATGAATTAACCAGCTAGCCAGCTGGTTAGTCAACTGACTTAACTAGCTCACTACCTGGGTAGCCAGCTGGCTAGCCAGCTAACTTAACTTGTTGACTTAACTTGCTAGCTACCTAGCTAGTCAGCTGACTTAAAAAGTTAGCTAACTACTAGCTACCTAGCTAGCCAGCTGACTTAGTTAGTTAGCTGCCTAGCTTGCTAGCTGACCTAACCTGCTAGCTAACTAGTTAGCTTACTCATTATCTAACGTGCTAGCTACGTGACTTAATTTTCTTTCTTAACTCATTAGCTCATGAGCTAGCTAGCTGACACAACCAGCTGACTTAAATCATTAGCTAGCTTGGTATCTAGCTGACTCATTCAGTTGACTTAACTCATTATCTAATTATCTAGCTAACCGGTGACTCAACCCGTTTCCTAACTGCTAGCTAGCCGACTCAACCAGCTGAGTTAATATGTTAGTTAACTAGATAACTACCTGAGCCACCCTGCTAACTCAACCCGTTAATTAACTAGCCAGCTAGCTGTCTTAACCAGCTGATGAAATTAGAAAAATGACTTAACTAGCTGACTTAACTGACTGGCTTAACTAGTTATCTAGCTAACTTAGCTATGTGAATTAAACAGCTAGCTATTTAACTAGCTGAATAACTAGGTGACTTAATTATCTAACTAGTCAGTAAGCAGACTTAAGTAGCTGACTTATGTATTTGGCTAACAAGTGAGCTAGCTGATTTAGTTAGCTGACTTAGCTAGCTAGCTGGTTAGCTAGCTAACTTAGCTAACTGACTTAACTAGTTGGCTAACAAGATAGCTAGCTGACTTAACAAGTTGGTTAACAAGTTAGCTATCTGTTTTAACTAGTTGGTAAACGAGATAACTAACTGAATTAACTAGTTGCTTAACGAGTTAGCTAGGTGACAGCTATCTGAGTGACAAGTTGATCGACTAGTAAGCTGTTTTAATATGTTGGTTGACTACTCGGCCGACTTGTTTGCTGGCATAAAATATTGGCTGAATTGTCAGCTGACAATTTACCTGGGTTAACTAGTTGACTGATGAGTTGGCCCACTAGTTAGTTAGGTTAACTAGTTGGCTGACTAATTTGCTGACCTAACTAGTCATCCGATTTGTTGGCCAACTATTTAGCTCACCTAATTTAACAGCCAACTACTTAGTTGACCTAAATTGTTGAATGACATTTGGCCCACTAGTCAGCCGATTGGTTACCTAACTTAACTAGGTCAATAGCTAGTAGGCTGACCAGTTAGCTGACTTCACTAGTCAGCCAGTGAGTGAGCCAACATTTTAGCTGACTTAACTAGTCCACCGGCGAATGAATTGACTGGTCAGCTGAATTAACTAGTTCACAATGAGTAAGCCGATTGGTTAGTTGATTTAACTAGTTGGCCGGTAGGCTAGTCGAATGGTCAGCCAACTTAACTGTTGGGTGGCATGTGAGATAATTGGTCAGCTGAATTAATTGACTGGGGAGTGAGTCAACTGCTCAGACTTACCTAGTCAGCCAGTGAGTGAGCCAACCAGTGACCCAACTTATCTAGTGAGCCGAGGCATGAGCTGCCTTAACTATTCAGCCAGTGAGTGAGCCGACCTGTGAGCTAACTTAACTTGTCAGCTGGTGAGCAAGCCGACTAGGTTGCTCACCTGTTGACCTACAAGCGAGTCAATAAGTTAGTTGATCTGTTGGCTGGCAAGCAAGCTGACTAGTTTGCTTTCCGGTTGGCAGGCAAGCAAGCCGAATATTTAGCTGACTTTATGAAAAGTGAGCAAGCCCACTAGTTAGCTGACCAACTAGCTAAGTTGCTAGCCAACAAGTTTGCCAAGTAACTAACTGGTTTGCCAGATGACTTAACTAGCTAGCTATCCTACTAGGCAACTGACTGGAGCGCTGACTTAACTAGCTGACTTAACTAGCTACTACTACCTAGCTAGCCAGCTGAATTTACTAGCTGAAATAACTAGCTTGCTACCTAGCTAGATATCTTGCTAGAAAGCCAACTTAACTAGCTGACTTAACATGCTAGCTAGCTGACATATCTGGCTGACTTAACTAGCGAGCTACCTACCTAGCCAGCTGACTAAACTAGCTAAAATAACTAGGTAGCCTGCTGTCTAACCATCTGAATTAACTAGCTTTTTAACTAGCTAGGGAGATGACTAGCCAACTGACTTAACGAGGTGACTTAACTAGCTATCCAACTGGTTAGCCACTTAACGTAACTAGTTGATTAATGATCTATGCAGCTAGCCAGCCAGGTGCCTAAACTAGCTGACTTAGCTAGTTATCCATCTTGCTAGTCAACCGACTAAGCTAGTGCTCAAACTCTCTAGCCACCTGAAGAGCCAGCTGACATAACTAACTGACTTAATTAGCTAGCCAGCTGGTTAGCCAACTTATTTAACTATGTCACTAACTAGCCAGTCAGCTGGCTAGGCAGTTGACTTAACTTGCTGTGTTAACTAGCTGGCCTGCTTTCTAGCCAGTTTAATAAATTAGCTTGCTACATTGTTAGCCAGATGACTATCCAGCTGACTAAACAAGGTGACTTATCTAGCTAGCCAGCTGTCTAGCCAGGTGACTTAACTATCAGGCTGCCTAGGGAGCCAGATGGCTAGTCAGCTGACTTAACTAGGTGACTAAAGTAGCTAGCCAGCTGGCTAGACAGCTGACATAACTAGATAGCTACCTAGCTAACAAGCTGGCTAGCCAACTGACTTAAGTAGCTCTCTACCTCTCTAGCCACCTGGATAGCAAGTGACTTAACTAGCTGACTTAATTATCTAGCCAGCTGTCTAGGCAACTGAATTAACTATGTCACTACCTAGCTAGAGAGCTGGCTAGCCAACTGATTTAACTAGCTGTCTTAACTAGCTGTCCTGCTATCTAGCCAGTTGAATTAACTAGCTTGCTACATAGCTAGTCAACTGGCTATCTAGCTGAATTAACCAGGTGACTTATCTAGCCAGCCAGCTGTCTATCCAGCTGACTTAACTAGCAAGCTACCTAGCTAGCCAGCTGGCTAGTCAGCTGACTTAACTAGGTGATTTAACTAGCTAGAAAGATGACAAGACAGCTGACATAATTAGCTAGCTATCTAGCTAGCCAGCTGGCTAGCAAGAG
>NW_007261613.1:0-3106 GCF_000164805.1 Carlito syrichta | reverse complement strand
TATCTAGCCAGCTGTCTAGGCAACTGACTTAACTATGTCACTACCTAGCTAGAGAGCTGACTAGCCAGCTGATTTAACTAGCTGTTTTAACTAGCTGTCCTGCTATCTAGCCAGTTGAATTACCTAGCTTGCTACATAGCTAGTCAACTGGTTATCTAGCTGAATTAACCAGGTGACTTATCTAGCTAGCCAGCTGGCTAGTCAGCTGACTTAACTAGGTGATTTAACTAGCTAGAAAGCTGACAAGACAATCAACTAGTTATCCAGCTGGCTAGTGAGATGACTTAATTGCCTAGATACAAAACTAGCCGGCAGCTAGCCAACTGACTTAACTAGCTTACTTCATGAAGTACACAGCTAGCTAGCCAGCAGACTTATCTTGCAAGCTACCTAGCTAGACAGCTGAATAACTAGTTGATTTAGCTAGCTGACATAAATAGATGGTTGGCTATCCAGCTGACTTAACTGGCAATCTAACTACTTAGCTCACTGGCTTGTCAGCTGTCTTAACTACCTAACTTACCAGCTATCCTGCTGGCCAGTGAGCTGAGTTATGTACGTGAATTAACTAGCTAGCCAGCTGGCTAGCAAGTTGACTTAAGGCTAGCTATCCTGCTTGGCAGCTGGCTCTCCAGCTGACTTAACTAACTTAACTAGTTACCCGGCTGACATAAATAGCTCACTTAACTAGTTAACTACCTAGCTAGCCAGCTGATGTAACTAGCTGATTCAACTTGCTAGCTAGCTAGCTAGCTCTCATATAGCTAGCTGACTTAACTAGCTAGATGCCTAGCTACCCTGTTGACTTAACTACCTGAAATAACTAGCGAGCCAGATGGCTACACATCCCATGTAACAAGCTTTTTAACTTGATAACCAGCTGGCTAGACACCTGATTTAATGAACTGACATAACTAGCTAGCCAGCTGATTAGTCAGCTGACTATACTAGCTGACATACCTAGCTGGTCAGCTGTCTAGCCAGGTGACTTTATTACCTAGCTAACTAGCTAGCCAGTAGCCTAGCCGACTGACTTATCTAGCTGACTTACGAAGTATCAAGCTGGCTAGCCATCAGATTTAACTAGTTAGCTACCTAGCTATGCCGGAGTCCAGCTCCAACGAGAGAGTCAGGGCCTGACTGTGGAGAATCGGGAAGTGGCGAAAAAGAAAAGACGAAGACTACAGGAATCCTCTTCCTGGGGAGAGTACAATACTCTGCCAATTTTTATTCAATTCTTATAAGCTTATACAGTTTTTTTTTTTACCGATCCCCTACCCACAAGATGTATCCCATGTTACACATTAAATGTTTACATCATGTTTTTTTCTTTTATATATGGGGAAGTTGACCTTTACAAGTTTCATTTTGTTTCTTCCTGCGACCAGGTGGTGTAACAAAATACCAGCTGCCAATTTATCAACCACTTCCTGTGACCTCTAGGTCACCTGAATCTCTTCCCTTCATTATTCTATTTCTTTTCCTTTACTAATCTATTTTCTTAATTCTACCCTTATATATACATTTAGCAGCTATATATTGACTTGTTTTTTTCTTTTATATAACCACCCTTATCTTACCCACTATGAATTAATACTATTAATTAAAAAATTTAACTTTCTTAATTCTAATTGCCTTATCTATATTACTTTCTATTTTCTTATCACCTATTTTACATTTTATTTCTAAACAAAACATGTCTAAATCTACACTTATATATGAAACTAATCTTGCTTCTAATCTTAAATGTATTTAATTTTACACCTACATTAAGTGTATATAATTTTAAGTTTACCTTAAAACTTAATTATTTCCTATTCCTTATATTTAACTAATACCTACACTTATAATAAACATTTATCTTTTAATAATAACTGCTATCTATTTAATTGTAATCCTTACTTTAATTTAACCCTCTTTCTAATTAAACTATAATATTTCTTAAGTCAAAAGACATGTCTGTGCCTTTTTTTCCCGAAAACACCTGTTTTTGGAGATACTCTGTCTCAATTTCTCACTTCCTCATCAATCACAACTGTCAATGTTGTTACTTATAAAGGGTGTGAGGAAGTACTTGTTTTTCCTTTTTAGCTAAAAGTTGCAAAATTTGCATTCCCTTGTCCCTTCAGGGGGGAAATATTTTGCTGTTGAGTCGCTTTTACATTTTTATATATCGGTTTACTGCTAATTCCACATCCTTGCACATTCTAAGCGGCACCTTTTTGATGCAATCTCACCTCCATTATGCCTATGTATAATTTTTGCTGTCAAATGTCATCATCCATTTGCGCATCTATTATCTCAATTAAAGAGGGAATATTCTCAAGCATATGCACACAATCCTTCAAAGTTAGGGAAGGTCCATCAACAGGATCTGTGGGGCTTTGCCTCCGTCATGGCCGCATTTTACTGCGGCCTTGCTCCCAGCTGGCGTTTTTCCTGTTTTCAGGTCCCTTTTACCTTACTTTTACTAGTGATTGTGGCTCCCGGCATAGCTAGACAGCTATATAGCAAGCTGACTTAGCTAGCTGACATACCTAGATAGACTGATACCTAACCAGCTGACTTAACTAGCTACCTACCTACATTTCCCACTGGCTTGCAAGCTGACTTAACTACCTCACTACCTAGCTAAACTGCTGACCAGCTAGCTGACTTAACTAGGTGACTTAACTTGCTAGCCAGTTAGCTAGCCAGCTGATTTAACTAGCTAGCTACACTGCTAGGCAGCTGGTTTGCCGGCTGATTTAACTGACTTAACTAGCTGGCCAGTTGACTTAACTAGCTTACTTAACGAGCTAGCCAGCTGGCTAGTCAGCTGACTTAACTAGCTAGCTACATACCTAGATATCTATGTAGCCAGTTGGATAAACAAGTTGATTTAATTAGCTACCTATCTGCCATACATAGCTTACTTATATAGCTAGCTTCCTAACTGGACAGCCGACTTAACTAGCTAAAATAACTAGCTAGTCAGTTGGCTAGCTATCTGAAATTACTAGCTTTTTAAATAGCTAACCATCTGGATAGCCAACTGACTTAATGTGCTTACTTAACTAGCTAGACTGCCTGTTGCCAGCTGACTTAAATAGCTGACTTAACTTGG
>NW_007261612.1:10579-12041 GCF_000164805.1 Carlito syrichta | reverse complement strand
AAAAAAGGAAAAAAAGAATAGCATCCATTGTGAATGGATTGGATAATCGTGAACAGATATCATTTTGGAAGGAGGTCCCAGCCTAGGTCCTAGAGTTCCTGAAAGATGGTGCATCGGCAATCAGGCTGTGACTTTGGGAGACCGAGGTGGGGGACCGTTGAAGCCCGGGAATTCCAGACCAGCCCGTACCATGTAATGTGATCTTATCGCTCCCAAGAACACAAACACTGTAGTCATGCATGGTGGCACCTGCAGCCCCGGCTGCATGGGATGTGGTGTCCTTCATCCCAGGGTGTTCCTTTGCATCGCCCCTACTGACAGAATGTGTGATTCCAGGTCAGGCACCATGGCTCATGGCCATCAGACCCGTTCCCTGGGATGCCGAGGTGAGAGGCTGCCTGACCCCAGGGTTTGGAGACAAGCCTGGGCGACATTGACAGACCTCATCCCAGCGAGAAGTACCCAAAATTGGGTCTGTCATGGTGGCCCTCGGAGTCCTGCTGTTAAGGGGCTAAAGCGGGAGGACCTCCTTAGCCCCGTAGTTTGAGGCCCCGGGAGCCACGATTGTGCCTCCTCACCCTACCAGGTCAGTGGGCGACAAAAATGGTGCCTCACATGTGCATCACAACTGGGATCCACGGCCCCCCAGTGAAAGGTCCACTTGGGTGGGGGACGATGGAATGATTGGGAGAGGAAGGAGCCCACAAGGTGTCAAACCAGGTGACTGGAACCTGGGCTTGCTGCAGGGTGGCCAAACTGCCTTAATTGCTCTGTGCCTGACAGCCATCCTCTATCGGGACCACCAGTTCCATGAGCTCACATACGTCTTTCCCAAGGGGGATGAGTTTGGAGGCAGGAGGAAGGTCTTCTGTGGAGCATCGCCAAAGGAACGGGATGGACATGCCTGGTGGCCACCTTTGAAACCTCCTGCAAATGACTGGCTGGAAAGTGCTTTTTCCTCTCCCATCACTGAGAATGACTACTCATGCACGGTGGCATGGGTGCTGGTGGTGGTGGTGGTGGTGATTATTATTATTTGGAGTCAGAATCCCACTCTGTTGCCCAGACAGGAGCACAAGGGCATGCTCACAGCCACCGCATACTCCACTGCTGGGCTCATGGGATCCTCCTGGGTTGGCCCCATGAGTGCCTGGAATCACAGGTCTGCAACACCACACCTGGCTAATCTTTGTATTTATTTCTGATGGCCAAGATGAGGTCTCACCCCATTTCCCAGGCTGGGTTTGACCCTGCAGGCTCAGGCTTTCCACTCACCTGGGCCTCAGCAGGGCCAGGATGCAGGTCTGAGCTCTGGAGCCCGGCCTGTAGTTGTGATGGTGGTGGTGGTTGGTATTGTTATTCTGAGTCAGAGTCCCACTCTGCCACCCAGGACGGAGCTCAGGGGCCTGCTCTTGCCACCATGGCCTCCACCAACTGGGCTCCAGCGATCCTCCCACCACAG
>NW_007261612.1:2252-9886 GCF_000164805.1 Carlito syrichta | reverse complement strand
CCCCCCCCCCCCCCCCCCCTGCCTCTTTCCCCAGGGTATACCCATTCACTTCTCCCAGGGGCTGCCTCAGGAAAAGCAAGGGCGTGACTCTCAAACCTTTGGGGGGCAAGGATGGCCGGGTGACTCACTCTTGTCTCCTTGACACTTGAGGCAGAGACAGGAAGATGACTGGAGCCCAGGAGCTTGAGACTAGCTGGACCCATAGCAAGCCCACACTTTGAGCCTAAGCAAAACCCAAAAAACCTTGGGTGAGTGCAGGCCTCAGCAGGAGGATCGCCTCTGACCCAGATTTCAAGACCAGGCAGGAATGTCGACCAAATAGAAAGCCTGTGATCACAGAAGTTTGGGAGCCCAGGCCAATAGGATGGCCTGAGTTGAACACTTTGAAAGCAGCCTGAGCAACCTAGTGAGGAAAGAAAGAAAGAACAAAAGAAATAACTTTATTCTCTTGCAAATCTTCTGCCCTCAGTCCTTGCCCCCTGCCCCCCACATGTGAGGGTTCTCAAACTCGGCACCTTCTATCTCCTACCCCCACCAATGACTGCCCCCAATTTGGTGTGGGAGTTCCATAGGCTCCCTGACCTGAGTCTGGCTGGCTCTTCCCTCCGAGTTGAGAAATGTTCCCCAGGCAGGCCGAACATCCAACTTGGCAATGAGGACCTTCCACCCCAAAAGTATAGGAACACGTCCCTCACTCCAGCACATTTCTTCCCCCAATCTCATTTTGCCTGTATCTAAAGCCAGTCACCCTGTGAACACACCACGTGCCATTGAGAATCATCACACAGTGTATGATTCTGATGTTTTTGGAGACAGGTCTGGCTCTGTGGCCCAGGCTGGGCCCCAGGGACACGACCATCACTCTCAGCCAGCTATGAATTTGTGAGCTCCGGCGATCCACCTGCCTCAGCCTCTGGAGTGGCCTGGAAGACAGGCACCTCCACCCCAAACCCCTAAATTGGATAGGTGTGGAGAAGAGGTCTCCCTGCATGGCTCAGGCTGGCCTTGGACTCCTGAGCTCCAGCCATCCTCCCAACTTCGCCTCCCAGTGTGCCTGGATTCCAGGCATGGGCCGCCATGCCAGGCCTTCTGGTTCATTTTTGATGAAGGATAGAGGCCGGGCTTGGGGGCTTAACCTATCATTTTAGCACTTTAGGAGGCCGAGGCTGATGGACAGCCTGAGCCTGGCTTCGAGTAACTTGGCAAGACCTCGTCTTGACCCTCCATCCCCAATGAGCAGGCGTGTTGGCATGCACCTGTCATTCTGGCTCCTCTGAAGGCCAGGAAAAGGCTCACCAGATCCCAGTAGGTTGAGAGAGCAGTGGTCGCTAGTGAGCCACTGCCCTAAAGCCTGGGTGACAGAGTGAGACTCTGACTCAAAGAAAAAAAGGGGGAAAAAGAAGAGCATCCATTTGTGTATGGAGTTTGGATCATCATGAACAGTCCTACATTATTTGGAAAGGAGGCCCCCGCCTTGGGCCTAGAGTTCCCAAAAGATGGTGAATTAGCAGACAATCAGGCTCTGGCTTTGGTATGCTGAGGTGGGGGACCACTGGAGATTGGGAGTTTGAGACCAACCTGCGTCATGTAATGAGACTTCATCACTCTCTGGAATGCAAATGCTGGAGTCGCGTGTGGTGGTGACTGAGGTCCCGGCTACACGGGAAGGGGTGGCCTCCATCCCAAGGCATTCCTTTGCATTGCCCCTGACGACAGAACGTGTGAGTCCACGCCGGCCACCGTGGCTCATGGCCATCAGACCAGTGCCCTGGGAGGCAGAGGCGGAGGCTGCCTGAGCCCATGGGTCAGAGACCAGCCTGGGTGATGTGGCCAGATGACATCTCAGTGAGAGGTCCCCAAAATCGAGTCAGTCATAGTGGCCCCCGGAGTCCCAGCTGCTAGGGGCCCGAGGCATGAGGACCACCTGAGCACTGCAGGTCAAGGCCCCGGGAGCCACGATTGTGCCTCTGTGCCCCAGACCGCCTGACAGAGACTCCGGTGACAAAAAAGATGCCTCCCACATATGTCAAGACGGGTGTCCATGGCTCCCCAGGGAAAGATCTGCATGGGCAGGGACAACTGTGTGATCCGGAGAGGAAGGGGCCCTCCCCCCACCAAAATGTGCTAGACCGGGTGACCAAAACCTGGGCTGGTTGCAACGTTGCAGTACAGTCTTAATCACTCTGTGCCCGATGGCTGCCCTAACTTGGGGCTGTCTGCTCCGTGAGTTCACATGTGTTTTTTCCATGGGACATGAGTGTGGAGTGTGGAGGCAGGCCTTCTGGAACACGTGGCTGTAGGTGCAAGATAGACATGCCTGGTGGCCACCTTTGAAACTTACCTCGAACAACAGGCCAGAAAGTGCCTTTTCCTCTCCCATCCCTGAGGGTGAATCCTTGCGCTGGGTGGCAGGGGTGGTGGTGGTGCTGTTGATTATTATTATTTGGAGTTGGAATCCCACTCTGTCACCCAGGCCACAGTGCATGGGCACACTCACCACCACAGTGGACTCCATCTGCCCGGCTCAGGAGATCCTCCAGCCTTGGCCCACCCAGTGTCTGGAACCACAGGCTTGCACCACCATGCTCGGCTAAACTTTTGATTTATTTTTCGTGGCCGAGGCAAGGTTTTGCCAGTGTTCTGGGCTGCTGTTGAACCCACAGGTCCAGGCTGTCCACTTGCCTGGGCCTCCGAAGAGCCGGGATGCCAGGCTGAGCCCTTGAGGCCAACCAGTGTTTGTGATGATGGTGGTGGTGGGCATTATTATTCTAAGTCAGAGTCCTGCTCTGTTGCCCAGGTCAGAGCACATGGGACTGCTTATGGCCACCAAGGCTTCCACCCGCTCTGCTCCCATGATCCTCCAGCTGCTGCCTTCCGTTCGGAAGAAATAACAGGCATGTGGCACCATGCTCAGTTCATTTTTTTGCCTTCTTGTAGAGACGAGGTCTTGCCAAGATGCCTGGGCTGGTGACAAATGCGGGGCCTCAGACCATCCTCTCACCTCAGACTCCCAGAGCACTAGGATGACAGGCATGAACCCTCACACCCAGCCTCCACACCACTCTTGTGACTCCACCATGAGGCCCACTTCCTTCCAAAGACCTGGGACCCCAGAGAGGGCGGCTGTATTCACCTGATGAGTCCTACTTGGGGGGAGCGTGTGGGGAGCTGTGTGTCTCTGTCAGGGTGCCCACGCCTCCACCCGCCTTGTTCACCAGGGTGGATCCGACCACTCTTCCCAGGGTCCGCCTATGGAAAGGGGGGGTGGTACTCTCAAACCTTCAGAGGTCGGGTAAGGCTGTGTGACTCATGCCTGTCCCCTGGCACACAGGATGGCTGAGACAGGAAGATGGCTGCAGCCCAGGAGCTCGAGACTGGGCTGGACACCATAGCAAGACCCCACCTTGACCAAAAGTAAAATCCAGTAAACCTTGGGTGATGGCAGGCCTTGGTGGGGGATTGCCTCTGGCCCAGAGTTCAAGACCAGGCAGGAAGACAAGGATGTCCCAAATGGAAAATCTGTGACCGCAGCAGTTTGTGAGGCACAGGCCGAGAGGATGTCCCGAGTTTGGCAGTTTGAAGGCAGCCTGGACAACCTAGTGAGGAAAGAAAAGAAAGAAGGAAAGAACAAATGAAATCCATTCTCAAGCAAACCTTCTGCCCTCATTCCTTTCCTACCCACCCTCCCACATGTGAGGGTCCCCAAACCTGAGCAAATTCCAGCCCCAATCCTCCCTGCTAAATGGCTATCCCTGATTGGATTCAGGAGTTCCCAAGGCTACCTGGCCTGGGACATGCTGACTCTCCTCTCCGAGGTGATAAATGTGCCTCAGGCAGGCTGATTCTCTGACTCGGCAATGAGGACCCTCCAGGGTCCAGGGACGCATCCCTCACCCAGAAACATATTCCCCCCAATCCCATTTTTCCTGGTTCTAAACCAGGTGCCCTTTGAACACACCACATGCAGTTGAGAATCTGAGTACGATTCTAAAGTTTTCGGAGACAGAGTCTGTCTCTGTGGCCCAGGCTGGAGCCAGGGAACATGACCATCATTCATCGACACCTTGAAATCGTGGTCTCCAGCGATCCTTCTGCCTCAGTCTCTGGATTGACCAGGACTATGGGCATCTAGATGCCAGACCCCCTGTTTGGGTGGGTGCAGAGATGGTGGCTCACTGCATGGCCAGGGCTGACCTTGGGCTCCTGGGCTCCAGCTATCCTCCCGCCTCATACTCCCAGAGCACTGGGATTACAGGCATGGACCACCATGCCAGGCCTTCTGGTTCATTTTTGAAAAAGGATCGAGGCTGGGGTCGGGGACTCAGCCTCATAATCCCAGGGCTTTGAGTGGCCAAAGCCAGTTCCTGGTCAGAGCCCATGGGCCAAGACCCACCCCTGCAAGTCAGTGAGACTTCGTCTATACACTCCATCCCAAATGATCTGGGTGTGGTGGTGCAGCTGTCATTCCAACTCCTTAGAAGGCTGGTGAAAGTCTCACTGGAGCCCAGCAGCCTGAGGCTGTTGTGGCCAGGAGGAAGCCACTGCCCCCCAGCCTGGGTGACAGAATGAGACTCTGACTCAATGAAAAAAGGATAAAAAAGAAGAGCATCCCTTTGTGTATGGAGTTAGGATCATCATGATCAGAAAGAGAACTTTTGGTAAAGAGGTCCCAGATTGGGCCTAGAGTTCCCAAAAGATAGTGGATTGGGAGAGAATTGGACTGTGGATTTGGGAGGCCGAGGTGGGGGACTGCTGGAGACCAGCCTGGGCCATTAGCAAGACCTCGTTGCTCCTGGAATGCAAACAGTGGAGTCGCTCGTGGTTGCGCCCACGGTCCCGGCTCATGGAGTGCAGTAACCTCCATCATAGGGTTTTCCTTTGCATAACCCGCACCAACAGAAAGGGTGAGTCCAGGCCGGGCACTGTGGCTCACGGCTGTCAGCCTTGCATCCTGAAACACAGAGGCGGGAGGCTGCCTGAGCCCAGGGGTCAGAGACCAGCCTGAGAAAAGTGGCATGACCTCTTCTCAGCGAGAAGTTCCCAAAATCGAGTCTGTCATGGTGGACTCCAGATGCCCGGATGCTCAGGGAACAAGTCGAGAAGACTGCCTGAGCACTGCAGGTCGAGGGCCATGTAGCCAAGATACTCCCGTTGTGGCCCAGCCTGGCTGACAGAGAGTATGGTGACAAAAATGACGTCTCCCACGTGGGTCACGATGGGCGTCTATGACTACCCAGGTGCCCAACGGAAGTTATGATGGAGAGATCAGGAGAGGAAGGGCCCTCCCTCTTCCAGAAGAAGGCAGACAGGGTGACTGGAACCTGGGTTGGCCATGGCTATGCCAGACGACCTTGAACACTGTGCCTGGCAGCCACCCTTGCTCGGGGCCATCTGTTCCACGAGCTCACAGCATCATAACCGTGGAACACGAGTGTGGACAGTGGAGGCAGGCCTTCTGTGTTGCGTGGCCAAAGACGTGGGATGGACATGCACAGTGGCCACCTTTGAAACCTCCCATGAACAACAGTCGGGAAAGTACCTTTTCCTCTCTGATCCCTGAGGGTGTCTCCTCGCGCTGGGTGGCAGGCTTGTTGTTGTTGGTGGTGGTGGTAATTATTATTTTTGGTGTCGGAATCACACTCTGTCTCCAAGGTCAGAGAGAAGGGGTATGCTCACGGCAACGGCAGAATCCATCTGCCAGGCTCAGGCGATCCTCCCGCCTCAGACTCCTAAGTGGCTGGAACCACAGGCCAGCGCCACCACGGCTGGCTAATTTTGGATTTATTTTTGCTGACCGAGACGATTTCTCACTCCATATCCTGGAGTGGTGTCAAACCCGCAGCCTCAGGCCATCCACTTGCCTGGGCCTCCGAAGGACTGGGAGACCAGGCTGAGCCCCTGAGCCTGGCATGTGGTTGTGGTGATGGCTGGTATTATTATTCTGAGTTGGAGTCCCACTCTGTCATCCAGGCCAGAGCGCAGGGACCTGCTCTCGGCCACATTGGTTTCCACTGGCAGGCCCACGGTGATCCTTGAGCAGAAGACTCCTGTGTAGATGGAATGGCAAGCGTACGCCACCACACTCAGTTCATGGTTTCTGGTAGAGATTAGGTCTCACCAAGGTGCCCGGGCTGGTTTCACACCTGGGGGCTCAGGCCATCCGCTCCCCTCGGACTCCAATAGCACCGGGATGACAGATGTGAGTCCCCATGTCTGCCCTCCACGATGCTCTAGGGAGCCCAACACGAGACTCACTCCCTTCTGATGACCCAGAACCCCAGAGAGGGGAGTCGGAGTCACCTTCTGAAGTTTCCCTGGGGGAAGCGCCCGGCGCAAGGGCTTGTCTCTGCCAGGGTGCCCACCCCAAGGCCTACCTGTTCCCCAGGTTGGATATGCTGGCTTCTTCCAGGGTCGCCTCAGGGAAAGGGAGGGCCTGACTCTCAAACCTCAGGGAGGTGGGGATGACCAGTTGACTCACGCCTGTCTCCTTGGCACTTGGGGAGGCAAAGACGGGAAGATAGCTGGAGCTCAGGATCTCAAGACCATTCTGGACAACTTAGTAAGCCCCCACATGAACCCTGAGCAAAACCCAGAAAACCTTGGGTGAGGGCAGGCCTTGGCAGGGAGATCTCCTCCGGCACAGAGTTCAAGACAAGGCAGGAAGACCAGGTTGTTGACCAAATGGAAAGACTGTGATCCCAGCATTTTGGGATGCTCAGGCCGAGAGGATGGCCTGAGTTGGGCGTTTTTAGAAAAGCCTGGGCAGTCTAGTGAGGAAATAAAAGAATGAAGGAAAGAAAGAAAGAATGAAATCCATTCTCAAGCAAACCTTCTGCCCTCTGGCCTTCCCCCTCAGCTCCCCCAACATATGAGGGTCCCACAAGCTTGACACCTTCCAGTCCCAATTCCTCCATGGCTGCCAGTGCTTTGGTGTGGGAGTTCCCGAGGCTTCCTTGTTGGATTCCTGCTGGCTCTCCTCTCCAAGGTGAGAAATGTGCCCAAGACAGGACCAACCTCTGACTCGGGAATGAGGACCTACTGCCAAGAGATGCCAAGGACACATCCCCCCCGGGTCATTTCTTCCCCCCAAACCCATTTTTCCTGACTCTAAAGCCAGCCGCCCTGTGAATACACCACGTGTAGTTGAGAGTCTGTACGATTCTGATGTTTTTGGAGACAGGGTCTGGCTCCGTGGCCATGGATGGGGGATGGGGACATAACCGTCAATCACGTAGCCTCGAAATCACGAGCTCTGTTGATACTCTCTCCTCAGCCTCCAGAGTGGCCGGAGTGACTGCATGCGCCACCACACTCAGTTCATTTTTTGGTTTTTTGTAGAGATGAGATCTCACCAAGGCGCCCGAGTTGGTCTCAAACCCGGGAGCTCATGCCATCCTCTGGCCTCCACCTCCCAGTTCACTGGGATGACAGGAATGAGCCCCTGTGTCCGACTTTCTCACCTGTCTCAGGACCCCACCCCATGGCCTACTACCTTCTGAAGACCCAGAAACCCAGAAAGGGTGATGGAGTCTCCCACCAAGCCCACCCTGGGAGGAGCACCTGTTGCATGATTGTGCTGCTGTGCCCCATTCCAGCGGACAAAGACTCTGGCAACAAAAAAGACGCCATCCACA
>NW_007261612.1:0-1241 GCF_000164805.1 Carlito syrichta | reverse complement strand
GGCCCTCTCTTGGCCACTGCAGCCTCCACTGGCTGGTCTCCTGCAGACCTCCCACCATGGACTACTGAGTGACTGGAATGACAGGAGAGCACCACAATGCTCGGTTCATATTTTTGGCTTCTTGTAGACATGAAGTCTCACCAAGGTTCCCTGGCTGGTCTCAAACCCAGGGGCCCAGACCATCATCTTGCCTTGGCATCCCAGTTTGCCAGGATGACAGATGTGAGCTCCCATGTTTGGCCTCCACATCCCTCTTGGGAACCCAATGTAGGCCCACTATCTTCCAATGTACTGGGAATCCGGAAGGGTGGTCGGATTTGCCCGCTGAGCCCTCCCTGGGGGAGCACCTGACATAGGGGACTATCTCTGTCGGGGCACCCACCCCTCCTCCCACCTCATTCTCCAGGGTGGAACCGCTACTTCCTGCCAGGAGCCACCTTGCAGAAAGGGAGGGCATGACTCTCAAAACTTCAGGGTGGCTGGGATGGCTAGGCGACTCATGCATGTCTCTTCGGCACTCAGTAAGGCCAAGACAAGAAGATGGCTGGAGCCCGTGAGCTTGAGATCAGACTGGACACCATAGCAAGCCCCCATCTTGACTCCAAGGAAAATCCAGAAAACCTTGGGTGAGGGCAGGAGGATCACCTCTGGCCCAGAGTTCAAGACCAGGTAGAAAGACCAGGATGGCAACAAAATGGAAAGCCAGTGATCGCAGTAGTTTGGGAGGTCCAAGTCGAAAGGGTGGCCCAAGTTGGGCCTTTTGAGAACAACCTGGTCAACCGAGTGAGGAAAGGAAATAAATAAATAAACAAACAAAAAACAAACAAAGAAATCCATTCTCCTGCAAAGCTTCTGCCCACAGTCTTTCATCCCCTGCCCCCCCATGTGAAGATAACACAAGCTTGGCACCTTCCAGTACCAACCCCCACAATGGCTGCCCCTCTTTGGTGCAGGAGTTCCCGAGGCTCCCTGGCAGTTTTCCTGCCAACTCTCCTCTCTGCTGGGAGAAATGTGCCCCAGGGAGGCTGACCCTCCCTCTTCACAACCAGGACCTTCTGCCAAGAAAGGCCAGGGACACATCCTTCACCCAGGGACATTTCTTCCCCAATCTCATTTTTCTGACTCTAAAGCCAGTTGTCCTGTGAACACACCATGCGCATTTGAGAATCTGTGTACGATTCTGATGTTTTTGGAGACAGGGTCTGGCTCTGTGGCCCAGGCTGTGGCCCAGGGATACGATG
>NW_007261611.1:0-12822 GCF_000164805.1 Carlito syrichta | reverse complement strand
TAAGATCTAAACAAGAATCAAGCTTTCGCCGCATGTATCTGTGAACAGGAGTACTCATATACATGCAACTGCACTGCTTTTGCTAAAAATAAGGAATCTGAGTAATAAGAGTCCTCAGTCCTGAAAATCTACAGGCATCTTGCTGACGGCTAAAGAAGAATTAGGAATTTGCGGCATGAATGTTGGTAATAGCAATCCTCATATACAGGAAGCTACATGTCCTCTTGCTTATAAAAGAGAAGAAATCTGTTTTCCACGGTTCCTCTACCAAAAAACCTACATGACTTTTTACTAAAGGGCTAAACAAGAAATCAGGGTTTCGAAACAGGAATCAAGGGAAAGAGAGACCTAACTTACCGGACACTACAAGGCCTCCAACTAAGAATGAATAAAGAATCATTGTTGTATGCGTCCTCAATCCAATAAATTACCAGGTTGTCTGCTATGGGACAAACAAGAAAGAGATCTTCGAGCTCCCCAAAATTTAGGAGCAATTTAGCATTTGGATTTTATGAATCGGTCATTTCAGGACTCCAGCAAGATTCTGGTCCTCTTAAGAGGTGTAAATGGGTATTGGGCACTCCAAGTCCGTTAGGTTCTTCGAAACAACTAAGGTCAGATTCCAGGACAAATAGAATCTTCTTTCCATATTTGGATGTAACTCTCATCTTAAGGTGAACCCTGTAAACCTTCCCCTTCCGTGTCTCTTTTTATTTTGCAAAAGTTTTTGCACTTGCCAAATGTTTACTATGTACTTTTAATGTTAACCAGGAGTTATGGAATCCACGTCCCTAGGAAACTTCTGGGCATCAGTCTTTTGATATATAGAAATTGGAATCCAAATCGATAGGAAAATTAAGGGCGTCTTACTAAGAATTAAAAGGAAATCTGGTTCTAGGAGTTCTCATTTTCTGGAATCTACAGGGCCTCTTGATACGGTTTAACCATCAATCTGGGCCTCTGGGTCCCTACATTTTCAGAGCTACTTGCTCCGTGGATATGCTAAATCTGTCATTACAGATCCTAAGGATAATTCTGGTTTTCTTATTAGTTCTAATCAGGATTTGTCCCTAGAATTCCTTTTGTTTCCTGGGACCATCTACGACAAGAATCATATTCCCCAGAATAAAAAGGTATATTGGTACAAAATTACTCGATTCAGGTGACCATAAATACAGACAATTCTTGTGGGTGGACAGGTAGGAACTGGGGTATGGATTTGGAGTATTCCACTTTTGGGTAGGTCTTGTGTGGGGGAACAAGAAATCTTGGATTCCAATTCCAAAAGCACATTATGGACGTCTTTCTTTTGATATCCAAAATTGGAATTCTTGGTCTCCAGGAACTGTCTTGGCAACCTGCAGATTGAAACAGGAAGCTAGGTAATGGAGGTCGTCATATAAGGAAACTACACGTCATATTACTAAGGAAGTATAAGGAATCTTCCTTATATGAGACCTCAAACCCAAAACTAAAGGCCGTCTTCCTAAGAGGTAACCACGAATCAGGTGTTTCAAGTAGGAATCTGGGTAATTGGAGTCCTCACATACAGGAAACTTCACTGCATATGGCCTCAATCCCAAAAAACTTCAGGTCGTCATGCTATGGGCTAAACACGAATAATGGTGTTTTCGAGCATGACATTGGGAAATTGAGTCGTTATTTACAGGCAACTACATGACCTTTTGCTAAGAAAGCATAATGATTCTGGGTCACACGAGTCATCAATCCCAAACATCTCCAGAGCATCTAGGAAAGTGCTAATAGGAATCAGAATTTCGAAGCAAGATGTAACTAATGAGAGTCCTATAATACAGGAAAATACACAGCCCCTTGCAAAGGAAGAAAAACAATCGGTGTTATAACAGTCCACAGTCCTAGGAATTAACAGGCCATCTGCTGTAGCCTAATCAAGAATCAGGGTTTAGAAGCTGGAACATAGTTAATACCAGTCCTCATATACAGAATCTACACGATCACTAACTAAGAAGAAAAAAGAAACCTGTTTTACACGGTTCCTCCATCCCAATATCTACATGACATCTTGCTACTTGCGGAACAAGGATCACGGTTTCCAGACAGGATTCTGGGGAAAGTGAGTCCTCATATACTGGACATTACAAAGCCCCTCGGTGAAGAAGAATAAGGAATCTGTGATACACTACTCCACAATGCGTAAAATTCTCAGGGCGTCTTGCTGCGGTATAGTCAAGAATCAACGCTTCAAGTTCGTCTCATGTTTCAGAGATATTTGGCTTGTGGGTTATTTGAATCAGTCATTTCAGGACTCCAGCAACATTCTGGTCCTCTTGAGAGCTGTAATCGGGTATCTGGTAGTAAAAATCCCTTAAGTTCCTTGGGATTATTAAGGCCAGATTCCCAGAAAAAAAGTATCATATTGCCGTATATGGATGTAACTTTGGTCCTAAGATGAACTTGGTGATCCTTAAATTTCCGTTTGTACTTTATTTGGAGAGGGGCCGAGGGTTTTGCAGTTGCCAAATATTTAGTATGAATTATTAAAATGTAACCCGGATTCATGGATTCCACGTAACTAGGAAATATCTGGGGATCTGCATTTTTGTAAACAGAGTTTTGGAATCCACATGGACAGTGAAAACCAGGGCATCTTGCTGAGAACGGAATGGGAATCCGGTTCTTGGAGTTTTCAATCGCCTAAATCTACAAAATCTCTTGATACTGTTTAATCAGCAACCTGGGCTTCTATGTCGCCACATTTTTAATGTGTTTTTTGAAAAGGAATCAGGAATCTTGGGTTCCTATTCATCAAGAAATTTATGGGAGTCTTTCTCTTGATATCCAAGCAACTGGAATTCTAGGCTACCAGGAAATATCTTCGCGTCTTGCTGAGAATGATGCAGGAATTTCAGTAATGAGAGTCCTCATATACAGAACACTAAAAGACCTGTTGATACGGAAGAATAAGAAATTTTGCTTACACGAGTGCTCCATCCCAAAACCTTACAGAAGGTCTTGCTAAGAGATAACCACCATTCAGATTTTGGGAGTAGGAATCTGGATAATGGGAGGCCTCATATACAGTAAAGTGCACTGTCTGTTGCTAAAGGAGAATAAGAAATATGGTTTAAACGTGTCCTCCATCCCAATAAAAACTTCAGGGTTTCTTGCTAAGGGCTAATCACGAATTTGGGTTTTTGAACAATAAATTTGTGAAATGAAATCCTCATATAGAGGCAACTGCACTGACTTTTCCAAAGAAAGAATAAGGAATATGGCTGAAATATATTCTCAATCTCCAAAACACTATACGGCGTCTTCCTAAGATCTAAACAAGAATGAAGCTTTCGACACATGTATCTGTGATCAGGAGTACTCATGTACAGGCAATTGCATGACTGTTGCTAAAAATTTGGAATCTGTGTTATACGAGTCTGCAGTCCTGAAAATCTACAGGGCATCTTGCTGACGGCTAAAGAAGAATCAGGGATTCGAGGAATGAATATGGTAATAGCAATCCTCATATACAGGAAAATACATGGCCTCACAGTAAGAAAAAAAGAGGAAATCTGTTTTTCACGGCTCCTCTATCAAAAAATCTACATGGCGTCTTACGAAGGGGTAAACAAGAATCAGGGTTTCGAAAAAGGGAATCTAGGGAAGGAGAGTCCTCACATACAAGACACTACATGGCCTCCAACTAAGTACGAATAAAGAATCTTTGTTGTATTTGTGCCCGATCCAAAAAATTCCCAGGTTGTCTGCTATGGGACAAACAAGAATCAGAGGTTCGTGCTCCCCAAACGTTTTGTTGCAATTTAGCATGCAGAGATTATGGATCAGTCATTTAAGGACTCCAGAACATTCTGTTCCTCTTAAAAGTTGTAAACGTGTATTGGCACTCCAAGTCCGTTAGGTTCCTCGGATCAACTAAGGCCAGATTCGAGGACAAAAAAGAATCTTCTTGTCATATTTGGTTGTAACTCTGGTCTTAAGGAGAACCCTGTAATCCTTCCCCTTCCATGTCTCTTTTTATTTTGTGACTGGACAAGGGTTTTGCAGTTTGCCAAATGTTTGTACGTATTTTTAAAGGTAACTAGGAATAATAAATCCACGTACCCAGAAAACTTCTGGGTATCTGTCTTTTGATATACGGAGTGTGGAATCCACATCGACAGGCAAAATCAGGGCATCTTACTGAGAAGGCAAAGGAAATTCGGTTCTAGGAGTTCTCATTTTCTGGAAACTACAGGGCCTCTTGATAAGGTTTAATCAGCAATGTGGGCTTCTGGGTCCCTACATTTTCAGAGCTACTTGCTCCGTGCATACGCTAAATCTGTCATTACAGATCCTCAGGATCTTTATGGTCCTCTTCTTAGTTGTAATCAACGATCTGGCCCTAAAAAACCTTTTGTTTCCTAGGAACATCTACCACCATAATCATATTGCCCAGAATCAAAAGGTATATTGGTACAAAATTCCTCGATTCAGTGACCTCAAAATACAGAAAATTCTTGTGGGCGGACGGGTCGTAATTGGGATGTTGGGTTAGAAGATTCCACATTTTAGGAAGGTCTCGTGAAGGGGAACCAGGAATCATGGATTCCAGTTCCCAAAGAACATTATGGACGTCTTTCTCTTGATATCCAAAAAACTGGAATTCTCGGTCACCAGGAACTGTCTTGGCATCCTGCAGAGTGAAGCAGGAAGCTGGGTAATGAAGGTCACCTTATAGAGGAAACTTGTTGGTGACCAGCACTGACCAAGGGTGGGTTAGGACCCGCACCGAAGAATCAGGAGACGGCAAGAAGACCACTTGGAGGCAGATCTTCTGGGAACAGTCTGATCAGGACTGAAGCCAATTTTATTCAAACCTTTTCCAACTTATATACCATTTTCTATTCCCTCCAGCAGTGTGATAATCACTTGCTGGGGGCGTACAAGTTCCGTGCTTTACAAACCATGCATCACAAGACCATCACAAGACTTGCACGTTTCGAGCAAACAATTCGAACTCCATGATGCCTGACGTGGTTCACAAAACTCACATCAAGGTCACAGGTGCACAATTTCAATTGTTCAAAATTTCTTCAATAGTGTTCAATAAATCATTCTTATTATACTCTTTGTTCTAAACCCTGATTAATACAAAAAACTTTTCTGAGTTAACTCTAGGTTTAATCCAAGTTCACTGACTCCAAATATTTTTAACGATTAATATTATCAACTTAACACTATACTATAATCTATAAGTTTACTTAAATGACTTAGCTGTTCTATTAACCTATTATGATTCAACGTAGTGTCCTGTAATTCTATATCAATTAAAACTTATTCTTAAACTATAAAACCTTACCATGACTTATATGAGTTTCATAAACCTAAACTTTAATTTTTATATGATCTAGTGATTGGACTTTAACCCAAACTTAAACCTTTTTTCCTAGTATATTAATACATGGCTATGTGTAAAATTTCCTATAGTCATATTAGAAGCAAAAACAGCACCGTTGGGAAAATTTTGGTATACTTAAAATTGGCCTACAGGAACAGTAACTAAAGTCATAATCTGAGAAAAGGAAACTTAAAGCTCAAACAAAAAAAAGTTTTCTATGAATGCTTATTACTGTTTAAATCTTTTCGATGGAAATTGCATCGTCTTAAATGTATGTTTTATCCAAACAAGTCTATTCTAAAAATCAAATAGTACCTGTCACACTCTTGGATAATGGGCTGCACGGTTACCATGACAATGACCACGGGCTGAAGCAAACAGAGTTTTGGCATGTAACAAAACAAGAAAAACGTCCTGCCTGGCTAGGGGCAGGGCAATAAAACTATTATGATAATTTAGTTTCTAATCTTAATCCTAGGAGAAACTGCCTTTGGGAACAAGAGCTGACTAACCAGTCTACAAGGAAATAGAAGTTTAAAAATATCTAGGAAGAAGTAAAACTTAGAAAGACAGAGAAAAATAATTCTGCTATGCACTTTCCATCAGGCATATTGATATTTACTTATAAGTTTTACTGCCATGTATACACACTGGTCACTAATCACACGCCAATATTATAGGTATAACTGATATCCTATGTCAGAGGCGATCCTCCAGATGGGCCTTTACAGGCCACAACCATGTAGCTATAGATGTTGGTTCCCAACAGAAACTAAATGTCATATTGCTAAGGAAGTATAAGGAAACTTCCTTATATCAGTCCTCAATCCCAAAAACTACAGGCCATCTTCCTAAGAGGTAACCACGAATCAGGTTTTTGTAGTAGGATTCTGGGTAATGGGAGTCTTCACATACAGGAAACGTCACTGCCTAATGCTAAGTAAGAATAGGAATCTGCGTTACTCGTGTCCTCAATCCCAATAAAACATCAGGTTGTCTTGCTATGGGCTAAATACGAATCATGGTGTTTTAGAGCATGACTCTGGGAAATGGAGTCCTTATTTACAGGCAACTACATGACATTTTGCTAAGAAAGAATAAGGAATCAGGATTCCAAGAGTCCTCAATCCCAAACATCTGCAGAGCATCTTGGAAAGTGCTAAAAAGGAATCAGAGTTTCGAAGCAGAATGTATCTAATGAGATTCCTATAATACAGGAAAATACACAACCCTTTGCCAAGGAGGAAAAAGAATTGGGGTTATAACATTCCACAGTCTTAAGAATCAACAGGCCATCTGGTGTGGGCTAGACAAGAATCAGGGTTTAGAAGCTGGAACATAGTTAATAGCAGTTTTCATATACAGAATCTACACGATCACTAACTAAGGAGAAAAAAGAAACCTGTTTTATATGATTCCTCCATCCCAATATCTACATGACATCTTGCTACTGGCAAAACTAGAATCATGGCTTCCAAAAAAGATTCTGGCAAAAGGGAGTCCTCATATACAGGACATTACACAGACCCTCGCTAAGGAAGAATAAGGAATCTGTGATACACTAGTCCAAATTCCAAAAAATTCTTAGGGTGTCGTGTTGCAGTGTGAACAAGAATCAAGACTTTAAGCTCGTCTCATGTTTCGGAGATATTTGGCTTGTGCGTATTATGAATCAGTCATTTCAGGACTCCTGTAACATTTTGGTCCTCTTGAGAGTTGTAATCGGGTATCTGGAAGTACAAGTCCCTTAGGTTCCTCGAGACAATTAAGGCCAAATTACCCCCAAAAAAGTATCAGTTTGCCGTATTTGGATGTAACTTTGGTCTTAACAGGAACTTGGTAATCCTTAAATTTTCGTTTGTACTTTATTTGTAAGGGGGCCGAGGGCTTTGAAGTTGCCAAATATTTAGTACGAATTATTAAAATGTAACCAGGATCCATGGTTTCCACGTCCCTAGGACACACCTGGGCATCTACATTTTTGTACACAGAGTTTTGGAATCCACATGGACAGGGAAATTCAGGGCATCTTGCTGAGAACGGAAAGCGAATCCTGTTCTTGGAGTTCTCTATCGCCTAAATCTACAGAGTCTCTTGATATGGTTTCATCAGCAATCTGGGCTTCCATGTCGCCACATTTTTAGTGTGTCTTTTGAAAAGGAACCAGGAATCTTGGGTTCCAATTCCTCAAGAACTTTATGGGAGTCTTTCTCTGGATATCAAAGCATCTGAAATTCTAGGTCACCAGGAAATATCTTGGCGTCTTGCCGAGAATGAAGCAGGAATTTCAGTACTGGGAGTCCTCATATACAGAACACTACACGACCTGTTGCTACGGAAGAACAAGGAATCTTGGTTACACGAGGCCTCCATCCCAAAAACATACAGACCATCTTTCTAAGAGATAACCACCAATCAGGTTTTCGGAGTAGGAATCTGAATAATGGGAGTCCTCATAAACAGGAAACTGCACTCTCTATTGCTAAAGGAGAATAAGGAATCTGGTTTACACGTGTCCTCCATCCCAATAAAACTTCAGGGTTATTTGCTAAGGGCTAAACAGGAATTTGGGTTTTTGAAGCATAAACTAGGGAAATGAAATGCTCATACAGACAAATGAACGGACTTTTCCTAAGAAAGAATAAGGAATGTTGGTGACATGTTTCCTCAATCTCCAAAAAATATATGGCGTCTTCCTAAGATCTAAACAAGAATCAAGCTTTCGACGCATGTATCTGTGAACAGGAGTACTCATATACAAGCAACTGCACGGCTGTTGCTAAAAATAAGGAATCTGGGTAATAAGAGTCCTCAGTCCTGAAAATCTACAGGGCATCTTGCTGAAAGCTAATGAAGAATCAGGGATTCGAGGCATGAATGTGGGTAATAGCAATCCTCATATACAGGAAACCATATGTCCTCTTGCTTATAAAAGAGAAGAAATCTGTTTTCCATGGTTCCTCTACGAAAAAAACTACATGACTTCTTACTAAGGGCTAAACAAGAATCTGGATTTCCAAACAGGAATCAAGGGAGAGTCCTAACATACAGGACACTACATGGCCTCCAACTAAGAACAAATAAAGAATCATTGTTGTACGCGTCCTCAATCCAATAAATGACCAGGTTGTCTGCTATGGGACAAGTAAGAAACAGATCTTCGAGCTCCCCAAATATTTAGGAGCAATTTAGCATTTGAATATTATGAATCGGTCATTTCAGGACTCCAGCAAGATTCTGGTCCTCTTAAGAGTTGTAAATGGGTATCGGGCACTCCAATTCCGTTAGATTCTTTGAAACAACTAAGGCCAGATTCCAGGACAAATAGAATCTTCTTTCCATATTTGGATGTAACTCTCATCTTAAGGTGAACCCTGTAAACCTTCCCCTTCCGTGTCTCTTTTTATTTTGCAAAGGTTTTTCCACTTGCCAAATATTTACTAAATACTTTTAATGTTAACCAGGAATCATGGAATCCACATCTCTAGGAAACTTCTGGGCATCGGTCTTTTGATATAATGAAATTGGAATCCAAATCGATAGGAAAAATCAGGGCATCTTACTGAGAATTAAAAGGAAATCGGGTTCTAGGAGTTCTCATTTTCCGGAATCTACAGGACCTCTTGATAAGGTTTAATCAGCAATCTGGGCCTCTGGGTCCCTACATTTTCAGAGCTACTTGCTCCGTGGATACGCTAAATCTGTCATTACACATCCTAAGGATAATTCTGGTTCTCTTATTACTTCTAATCAAGGATTTGTCCCTAGAATTCCTTTTGTTTCCTGGGACCATCTACGACCAAAATCATATTCCCCAGAATCGAAAGGTATATTGGTACAAAATTCCTCGATTCAGGTGACCATAAATACAGAAAATTCTTGTGGGAGGCCAGGTAGGAATTGGTGTTATGGGTCTGGAGTATTCCACTTTTGGGGTAGGTCTTGTTTGGGGGAACAAGGAATCTTGGATTCCAGTTCCAAAAGTACATTATGGACGTCTTTCTTTTGATATCCAACATTGGAATTCTCAGTCTCCAGGAACGGTTTTGGCATCCTGCAGGTTGAAGCAGGAAGCTAGGTAATGGAGGTCATCTTATAAGGAAACTACACGTCATATTGGTAAGGAAGTATAAGGAATCTTCCTTATATGAGACTTCAAACCCAAAACTACAGGCAGTCATCCAAAGAGGTAACCACGAATCAGGTTTTTGAAGTAGGAATCTGGGTAATACAGGAAACTCACATACATGAAACTTCACTGCGTATTGCTAAGTAGGAATAAGGAAGCTGTTACTCGTGTCCTCAATCCCAAAAAAACTTCAGGTCGTCATGCTATGGGCTAAACATGAATAATGGTGTTTTCGAACATGAAACTGGGAAATGGAGTCGTTATTTACAGACAACTGCATGGCCTTTTGATAAGAAAGTATAAGGATTCTGGGTCACACGAGTCATCAATCCCAAACATCTGCAGAGCATCTAGGAAAGTGCTAAATAGGAATCAGAATTTCGAAGCAAGATGTATCTAATGAGAGTCCTATAATACAGGAAAATACACAGCCCTTTGCCAAGGAAGAAAAAGAATCGGGGTTATAACATTCCACGGTCCTAAGAAGCAAAAGGCCATCTTCTGTAGCCTAAACAAGAATCAGGGTTTAGAAGCTGGAACATAATAACAGTCCTCATATACATAATCTACAGATCACTAACTAAGGAGATAAAAGAAAGCTGTGTTACACGGTTCCTCCATTCCAATATCTACATGACATCTTGCTACTGGCAAAACAAGAATCACGTTTTTCAGACAGGATTCTGGGGAAAGGGAGTCCTTATATACAGGACATTACAAGGCCCCTCGGTAAAGAAGAATAAGGAATCTGTGATACACTACACCACAATCCATAAAATTCTCAGGGCGTCTTGCTGCGGTATAAACAAGAATCAAGGTTTCAAGCTCGTCTCATGTTTCAGAGATATTTGGCTTGTGGGTATTTTGAATCTGTCATTTCAGGACTCCAGCAACATTCTGGTCCTCTTGAGAGTTGTAATCGGGTATCTGGTAGTAAAAATCCCGTAAGTTCCTCGGGACAATTAAGGCCAGATTCCCAGAAAAAAAAGTATCATATTGCCGTATATGGATGTAACTTTGGTCTTAAGATGAACTTGGTTATCCTTAAATTTCCGTTTGTACTTTATTTGGAGAGGGGCCGAGGGTTTTGCAGTTGCCAAATATTTAGTACGAATTATTAAAATGTAACCAGGATTCATGGATTCCACGTCCCTAGGAAATATCTGGGGATCTGCATTTTGCAAACAGAGTTTTGGAATCCACATGGATAGTGAAAATCAGGGCATCTTGCTGAGAACGGAAAGGGAATCCGGTTCTTGGAGTTCTCAATCGCCTAAATCTACAAAGTCTCTTGATACTGTTTAATCAGCAATGTGGGCTTCTGTGTCGCCACATTTTTAGTGTGTTTTTTGGAAAGGAACCAGTTATCTTGGGTTCCTATTCCTCAAGAAAATTATTGTAGTCTTTCTCTTGATATCTAAGCAACTGGAATTCTAGGCCACCAGGAAATATCTTGCGTCTTGCTGAGAATGATGCAGGAATTTCAGTAATGAGTGTCCTCATATACAGAACACTACAAGACCTGTTGATACGGAAGAATAAGGAATCTTGCTTACACGAGTGCTCCATCCCAAAAACCTACAGAACGTCTTGCTAAGAGATAACCACCATTCAGGTTTTGGGAGTAGGAATCTGGATAATGGTAGTCCTCATATACAGGGAAGTGCACTGTCTATTGCTAAAGGAGAATAAGGAATCTGGTTTAAACCTGTCCTCCATCCCAATAAAAACTTCAGGGTTTCTTGCTAAGGGCTAATCATGAATTTGGGTTTTTGAACAATAAATTTGTGAAATGAAATCCTCATATACAGGCAACTGCACTGACTTTTTCAAAGAAAGAATAAGGAATATGGTTGACATATTTTCTCAATCTCCAAAAAATTATATGCTTCTTCTTAAGATCTAAACAAGAATGAAGCTTTCAACACATGTATCTGTGAACAGGAGTACTCATGTACAGGCAACTGCACGGCTGTTGCTAAAAATTTGGAATCTGGGTTATACGAGTACTCAGTCCTGAAAATCTACAGGGCAACTTGCTGACGGCTAAAGAAGAATCAGTGATTCGAGGCATGAATATGGGTAATAGCAATACTAAGGGCTAAACAAGAATCAGGGTTTCGAAACAGGAATCAAGGGAAAGAGAGTCCTAACATACAGGACACTACGTGACCTCCAACTAAGTACTAATAAAGAATCATTGTGTACGCGGCTCAATCCAAAAAATTTCCAGGTTGTCTGCTATGGGACAAACAAGAAACAGATCTTCGAGTAATCCAAATGTTTCAGAGCAATTTAGCATTTGTATATTATGAATCGATCCTTTAATGACTCCAGCAATATCCTGGTCCTCTTAATAGTTGTAAATGGTATTGGGCAATCCAAGTCCGTTAGGTTCCTCAGAACAACTAAGGCCAGATTTCAGGACAAAAAGAATTTTCTTGCCATATTTGGATGTAACTCTGGTCTTAAGGTGAATCCTGTAATCCGTCCTCTTTCGTGTCTCTTTTTATTTTGAGAAGGGACAAGTGTTTTGCACTTGTCTAATGTTTACTACGTACTTTTAATGATAACCAGGATTCATGGAATCCACGAACCTAGGAAACTTCTGGGGATCGGTCTTTTGATATACTGAATTTGGAATCCAAATCGACAATAAAAGTCAGGGCATATTTTGAGAATTAAAAGGAAATTCGGTTCTAGCAGTTCTCATTTTACGGAATCTACAGGGCCTCTTGATAAGGTTTAATCAGCAATCTGGGCTTCTGGGGCCCTACATTTTCAGAGCTACTTGCTTCAGGGATACGCTAAATCTGTCATTACAGATCTGCAGGATCTTTCTGGTCCTCTTGTTAGTTGTAATCAAGGATTTGGTCCTAGAAATCCTTTTGAGTCCTAGGACCATCTACGACCATAATCATATTCCCCAGAATCAAAAGGTATATTGGTACAAAATCCCTTGATTCAGGTGATCTCAAATTACAGAAAATTCTTGTGGGTTGACAGGTAAGGATTGGGGTTTTGGGTTTGGAATATTCCACATTTTGGGGAGGTCTTGTGAATGGGAACCAGTAATCTTGGATTGCAATTCCCAAGGAATATTATGGACGTCTTCCTCTTGATATCCTAAAAACTGGAATTCTTGTTCACCAGGAACTATTTCAGCATCCTGCAGAGTGAAGGAGGAAGCTGGGTAATGGAGGTCGTAATATACAGGAAACTACACGTCATATTGCTAAGGAAGTATAAGGAATCTTCCTTATATGAGTCCTCAATCCCAAAAACTACAGGCCGTCTTCCTAAGACATAACCACGAGTG
>NW_007261610.1:11560-13975 GCF_000164805.1 Carlito syrichta | reverse complement strand
CAAAAGCAAATTTCAAGAATCTAAATTCAGATGAAGTATTTCCAATGGAAATTTATTTGTTTGTTTAGGAGGTGACTTGTCACTCTGTCACGCTGGACAGGCTGGAAGCAGTGTCATGATCATGACTCACAGCCGCCCCCAACTCCTAGGCTCAAGTGATCCTCCCACACTAACATCCCAAGTAGCTGGGAATACCGGAGTGCATCCATAATTTCCAGCTTATTTTTATAAATTTTGGTAGAGACAGGGTTTAACTGCATCGCTCAAGCGGGTCTGGAAGTCGTGGCTTCAAGTGAATCTCCCATCTCAGCCTCCCAAAGTTGTGGGATTAGAGGAGGGAGTCACTTGTCTTGTCCCCTCACTTCATATTTCTGTTGAACACTGTGTCTGGACTGTCCCTCCTTCCCTGGACCTGGTCACATGGGGCTGGCCAGCATCTCTCCTGCCAGGACCCCCTGACCACCTGCCTACCTGGCCCCATACAGCCTCTGCCCTCATGTGGTTGTACACACACATTGTTGTTCGTGAGGTGCATGGTAGTCGTGGGCATGTTCCCTCACAGTCTTGTTGACAATGGCATGAACGTGTCCACCAGATTCCAGATGGTCTCCTCTTGCCACTCCAGCTGTGGGTCCATGGAGTGCATGAAGTTGTCAGAGTCATCCTCCTTGGTTTCGTTGGCCTGCCGTCAGGAACAGAAAGGCATCGGGGTGACTGGTCACACAGCCAGGCTCCTGGCATCTGCAGAATGTCAGCCCCTCCAAGGGTCCCCAGGAACACAAAAGGCAACGAGAAAAGCAACTGACTCTAACACGCGGGTATCCAATCCCATCAAATCTGTAGGACTTTGGCCTCTGCCCATCCCTGAGCCTCTCAGGACCCCAGGCAATCCCATTCAGCCTTGTCTTGCCTCTGAGTCTAGTGCCTAGAATTTTCTTCAGCTTCCTAATGCACATTTGCAGGGTCCCTTGCTTGAAGACCTAGTCAGAGACAGTGCCAGGCTGGAGGTGCCTGGCAGGTGGCCAGGGAGGGGCAACACTCACTTTCTCCTTGTTCTGGGAGCGATACCAGAGATACAGAGGCCAGCTCTTCAACACTGCCACTGACACCACCACCAGGAAACAGCCAAAGTAGAGACACCTGGAGAGGAAAAGGAGAGGGTTTGAGTGAACATGAGACACTGTGCCCCAACTTTAAGGCAACTCCAGACACTGCTACAGTGAGGCAGTGGAGAGAAGGCAGTCACAAGAAACCCCCATCTCCAGTGGGGGATGCAGGAAGCACCATCTGCATCAAAGAGAGGAACATGAAAAACTGCCCCTGGAGAAAGTTGTGAGGTGTTTCAGGGGGCTGAATTCTGATTCCACCCAGGCTATGTGGGGGGAGGTTTCCAGCCATTTGTGAACCACATAAGGGCTTGGAAACATGGCATGACTTGGCATCACTGAGCATGGTGCCCTGAGCCCCAATATCAGCAACTTGCCCCTGCCCTGCCTGCCCTGGTGCTCATCCCAACATGCTTGGGGTACACGCCAGCCCTCAGGAAGGAGGCCTTCCAGTCATCCAACTCCTTCCCTGGCCACCTGCCAGGTGCCTCCAGTCTGGTACTGTCTCTGACTAGGTCATCAAGAAAGGGACCTTGCAAATATGCTTTTGTAATTTCTGCATTAGGGAGCTGAAGAAAATTCTAGGCACTAGGCTCAGAGGCAAGACAAGGCTGAATGGTATTGGGGTCCTGAGAGGCACGGGGATGGGCAGAGACCAGTTCTGGCTGCCAATAGTCCTAGCAGATGTTCCTGAGAGTTATGGCAGGCAGTGAACAGAGATAGGCTGAGCCCCACCCTCCTGGTCTGGTCATTTCCCAGCTGTGTGACCCTGCACAAGTCCCTTCCTCTCTGTCAGTCTCCGTTTCTGCATTTAGAAGGTGGGGTCATAATGATTCCTGCCTCCTGAGGTCATCGAGAGGATTCAGTGAGGTGAGCAGTAAAATGCTGAGAAAGGGATCAAACCTTCAATAAAAGGGACATCCAGAAGACAGTGTATTTCTGGCACAGGTCCCAGATACCCATCAGCTTCCTCCCTGGCTCACTGAGGGTTCCCTGCCTCATGGTGACTGTGTTGAACCCTCATGTTTGAGTAGGAGTGAACCTAGTGGAGTCAGCCTTGGGTTGGTAGGTGTGAGACCTGGTACTGCCATTGGCCCTACCATGCCTTGCCAACATCTCATGCAGAACAGGCTTTACATAAATTATTATGGAAGGGAAGAAGGAAGGGGAAGAGAGAGGAGGGAGAGAGAAAGGAAGGAAAGAGGAGGGGGGAGCGAGGAGTTCTTGGATGATGTCCATATCAGACCCGGAATTCAATAAACACTTATCAGGGATGGGCATGGTGGCTCACCTGGCACTTTTGGAGGCT
>NW_007261610.1:0-11264 GCF_000164805.1 Carlito syrichta | reverse complement strand
TGGCCCCCATTGGGCATCAAACCAGTCTTGCCACCTGTGTGTATATGCCAGCACTGGGTGGCAGGCGAGGGGTGGTGAGACAGAGTGTGAATCCACAGCATCTCCAGAGCAGTGCCAAGCAGGTCCAGTGCACTGGGCTTCTCTCACACCCAGCTTGGCCACCTCTGACTTTATATCTTCACTGCCGATCCCAGAAAGGGGACCACCAGCCACAGTAGCTTCAGAGCTGGCTGACCCACCCCTCAAGTCCCATGTGTTAGCAATCAGGCACACAGCACAAGTCTGGAGAGGGGTGTTTGTGTGTGAGATGTGTGCGTGTTTGTGCCAACACCTACAATGGTGATATCCTATCACCACTGCAGGTGTGTCATGTATCTGTTTTGTGTTGGTGTCTGTGCCCACATGCACGTCTGGGGTTGCCTCACACGGTCATGTGTCCAGGTGAGCATGTCTTCATCTCGCCATGTATGCGTGTGGCTGCTTTGATTGCCTACAGCTGGACGTGCGACACATGGATGTGCCTGTGGTCCTTGTACTGTAGGTACGCACGCTTACCTGCACAAATTGCTGTGACTGTGTATGTTTGGTTAATCTCATTATGTCTTGAAGGACTCAAATGTATCTTTGCACAAGCGAGTGGGGTGAGGCTCATGTGTGCACGGGTGTGTTGGCAGGCTGCCATACACCGGGGGTTGGTCTCAAGGTCTGGGGAGGAGGTGTCCTGGGATGGGGCTCTGGGTGGTGGAGGGGGTCTCATTTTCCTCCCAAACACTGCAGGCCCCATGCCAGGTGCAGGGAGGTCCATGTGGGTCTCCAGGCCTCAGGGGGCTTGGATATAAGCCTCACCCAAGATCTCAGGTGGAACACTGGCTTTAGGGGGATCTTGTTTCCCCATCCTGGCATCATCCTGCCCTTTGTCTCTGCCTTCCATTCCCACCTACCCCATGCAGCCAGAAAAAGCCCTCTATATGCCAGGTAGGTGGCCGGGAGCCCCAGAGGGTGTCTGGGGGAGGAGCGGAGGAAGTTGTGCACACACAGCCAAGGACATTTGGTTCCCTTAGGAGGCAGTCAGCCCCTCCCCAAACCCCTCGTTGCCATCCCCGGCTCCCAGTCACCCCTGCCATAGCAAAGGAGGCAAAAGGGGAGCCGGGAGCTGAGAGAAAATCATGGGCTGCCTGGGCTGGGGGACACCAGGGCTAGGGTTGGGGGCCTGGGCCCTCCAGGGGATGGGTCGGGGCTCCCACTGGTTGGACAGACACTTGGGCTTGGTGTACCAAGGGTACCTCCACTCCACTGAGTAGTCAACCCAGTGTTTGACTACCTGTTCAGGACTGCCAAACTGCACAGCAGTCTGCATATTGCTTAGGCTAGGCTGGGTTAGACCCTTGGCAGAGTGGCTGGTAAGCTGCTCCAACCTTCACCCACCATCTCAGGACCAGAGCCTGGAACAGGGGTCTTGGGGGCGCAGGGTGGGCCAGGAGGAGGGACAGAAGGTTGGAGGGTCCACCCTGCTATGGGGGAGGGGGTTGGTAAAGGGGGAGAGTGGTGGAAGAAGATGGAGAAGTGGGCGATTAGTGGGTCTGGGGATGTGGGCAGTGACCTGTCTGCCCAGCGGGCCTTCCTCACCCCAAAATCTGGAGGACTGGAGGCTGGGTGGAGGAGAGGGACAGACCAGCCTCCCCCGAGCCCGGGCCACCTCCATGTCCCCAGTTGTCCTAGTGCCAAATTCTTCTCACGCTCAACACACAGGCACCCTTAAACTCACACATGCAGTAGCACACCTACACCATCACTCTAGAATCCATGTTTCAATCACACACATGCACATCACAAATGCACCCACACACAGCCAGACACACACCTCACGATCGAACACCACCCATCCTCACAGTCAAAATGCAGCCACATATCCTCAACTTCCCACAATCACACCTTCCCTCTTCTCCCCCCCACTTGCAACCCGAGCACAGAAACACACACCCAGAGTCCCACCACAAGTACACATATTCCACTCCCACCCCCAGATGTAAATGCAGACCCACACGTTACAAAACACCCAGTACCCAAAACCCAAGCACGCTCGTCTATGAAACACAGTGAACAAAGACACACACACACACACACACACACACACACACACACACACACACACACACACGAACATATACCCACATACACTTTTCAGAGCTGACATTCACATACGGCTAAACACAAATAAACAGAAAATCTCAAGATAGACCCAACGCCCAGGTAGAAAGACAAGGTGGCCCTCTCGGTTCCAGCCTCCCTTTCCCCAAGTGTAACCATGTCAGGTCCTCAGCCCCAGGGCACATGGTCTACCTGGCCCCGTGTAAGAGTTCTCAGCTTAGGAACACCAGCCACATGCTGGTACTTACTTGTACTTTAGTTACCTCTTAGGTAATTAATTAATAAAACTAAATGTGTCTGTGGAGTCTGTCAGGGTGACGGGCAAGAAGCGACCCCACACCCACACCTCATGCCAGCTCACGTCCATCCCTTCCAGGGGTCCCGCATGCTCTGGGAGAGGCTAGGGTAGGAATCACGAGGTCCAGCTGACTGGAAACCCTGCTGATGATGACAGAAGGCCCCACCCGAGTTGGAGAGGTGGGTACTTTCCCGGGGCAGACATGGAGAAGACAAGGACCTAGCAAGGGGCTTGGGATCCAAATTGCGGGGCCCCACCCTCAGGCACACTCCTCTACTGAGTGGTCCTAGAATCCAACAGCCCCTTCAGCAAGATGAGGGTTCCTTCCCCCGCTCCTTGACCAGCTGAAGTTTGTAACCACAAGCCCACCCTCAGCCCTCCTTGGGCTCTCTGTTCACTTCTGGAATCCAGATGTGGAAACCAAAAAGACTCATTCTTCAAAGAGACCAGCAACAGGGAGTGAGGTGCCCGGGGTTCCTGCATGCCCTAGTGGGCAGGGAGTGTTTTGTGTGGTGGCGTTGCAGGGCATGCTTACTGTGTGCATCTCAGCTTGGAGGCCGCTGGGCGTTTCCCTTGGACTGCAAAGGTCTAGGCTGCCGGGTTGCATGGGTTACTCCAGTGTCTTGCAGCTGGACTTGTGTGTGTCCTGGGCTTTTGAAGGAAACGTGAGTGGCACACGCTGGAGCAGAAAACAGGAAGGACGCTGGGCCATGGGGTCAGGGAGGAACAATCAGCACTCTTGTCCACCCTCTCCAGGGCACTCAGCCCCAAGCTCCCAGGTCCAGCCAAGCCACCTCTCCCTCTTGTGCAGTCCAGTCCACTCCAAGTCTGTCTAGGGTCTGAGTCTGACTCTGCCAGTCCAGCCCCCAGATGATCAGTGGCCCACCACTCACCTGTCATCACCAGCTAATGTTTTTATTTATTGTACAGACCAGTCTCGCCAAGTTGCCCAGGCTGGCCTCAAACCCGTGGGCTCAGACAATCCTCTCACCTCTGCCTCCCAAAGTGCTGGGATTACAGGTGTGAGCCACCGCACCTGGCTAAGACTGACTTTCTCAGTGGACAAACACAAAGGGTCCAGACCCAAGCCCTGTTGCTCCCTATGAGCCTAGAGACACCTCACTGAGTCTCTCATTCCACAAATGAAGCATTTCTTCCTCATAGAACTGGGAAGACACCAGGAGATGAGATATTCAACAGATGTCAGTACTATAGTGTTTACAGAAAAAAGACAACACATCAGATTAGTATTATTATTTGGTTTTTATTGTTTGGATTTCATTAGAGACTCACTCTGTTGCCCTTGCTGGAGTGCATTGGCATGATCCCAGGCACCACAGCCTCTCCCTGCTTGGCTCAGGTGATCCTTCTTCCGCGACGCCCAGCTAATTTTTTATTTTTAAATTTTGTAGAGTCAGGGTCTCACTCTGTTTCCCAGGCTGGTTTCAAACTCCTGGCTTCAAACAAATATACTGCCTTGGCTTCTCAATGTGCTGGGATTACAGGCATGAGCCACCACACCCAGCCATTAAACTGATAGCAATGGCTATTTTTTGAGAGAGACTGGGGTGAGGAAGAATGGATGGAGGGATACTTGTACTTTGATGACCTCTATATGGATTAGATGTTTTATTAAGCATTTATCACTTTTGTAATTAAAAAGCCATCAATAAGGATGAAAACACATTTGTTTTTTAGCCGAGATCCCACTGTCGCCCAGACTGGAGTGCACTGGCACGATCCCAGCTCACTGCAGCCTCAACCTCTTGGGCTCAAACGACCCTTCTGCGTCAGCCTCCTGAATGGCTCAGACTACAAGTGACCACCACCGCACCCAGTTAATTTTGTGACTTTTTTGTGGAGACGAGGTCTCGCTCTGTTGCTCGGGCTGGTCTTGAACTCCTGGGCTCAAGCAATCCTCCTGCCTCGGCCTCCCAAAGTGCTGGGGTTACAGGCATGAGCCGCCGCACCTGGCCAGCACGGATTTTTGCTTGAGCCCAGGAGGTCGAGGCTGCATGGAGCCAGGATTGTGCCACGCACTCCAGCATGGGTGACAGAATGAGACCCTGTCTCAAAGAAACCGAAAATGCCAGGCATGGCGGCTCCCACCTGTTATCCCAGCACTCGGGGAGGCCGAGGCAGGAGGAGTGCTTGAGCCCAGGAGTTCGAGACCAGCCCGAGCAACAGAGCGGAAGACCCCGAAGAGGGCCGATCGGGGTGGGCAGCTGTCGGGATGGAGAGGGGGGCGGGGCGGCAGTGACTTCCACGGGTGGGGCCCGACCCGGACAACACGTGGGTTCGTCCGGTTCCGTCCTGGGGAGGGATCCGACGGACGGGCGGCGTGGACCGACAGCCCACTCCCGGAGGAAAGGGGCTCCGCGGGGCCAGGGAGCAGGAGCAGCCGCCAAACCCAGGGACGGACCGGATGGGCCTGGAAGGGGGCGGAGTCACTTCCGGTCGGGGGGCCTCTGAGAGAGGCAGCCCCTGGGGGACGGGACGGAGGTCCCTGGAGGTGACTTGCGGGGCAAGGTCTGTGGCAGGGGTGTCGGAGGCAGCGGCTGGGGAGTGTGGCATTTCCCCCCCGCTGTCCGTTCTGCCGACCACTCCGGAGCCCTGGCGTCCGAGGCTGCGGGGCGGTGGGGGTCGATGGCGTAAGAGGGCCCAGCGCGGGGGCCTGAGAGCGGCATCTCCGATCCCCGGGTAACGGAACCCGCGAGGGAGACCATAACGGTCGCCCAGAAAGCTGCGCGCGCATCTGGCGAGAGAGTCCCCGCGGCGCGCGCAGGCAGCTTTCCTTGTGACTCCGCTCTAGCCTCAGGGCCTGGCCACGCCTCTCTTTGTACCTGTCATCCTGGTTGACCAATGGGATGAGAGAACCCGTGCCACGCCCTCCACATTCCACGTTGGGTTGCCTATATATAGCCCCGTCCGGCCTATTCTGGCTCACACTCACAGCTGTGCAGTGGCCATTGGACTGAGTTTCCTAGTGGTTGCACGGATCGCGGTGATGTGGCCCTCCCCTTACCCCCCTTCTGGCCCCCCCTTTCCCGTGACGTCGGAAGAAACCCGACGGAGCAGATTGGCTCAGGCCACAATGAAGGTACACCCGCGGGTCTTGGCGCCCCGACCCAGCCTGATGCCCTCCAACGGAGGACTGTGGTCGAGTCTGTGCCACTCCTGAGGCACACCGGCTAGCCCCTGGGCACCCCTGCGCTCCCACAACCATGATCTTTTCAGGCAGCCCCGCCCCCTCAGCAGCCCAGCCCCTGTCCTTGCCAGTCACCCCCGGTGACGGTGACTTTGGGCAGGTGACTTCCCAGGGTGCCCCCTCCAAACTTGGCCCTCGCCTCCTGCCCCGATCCGGGGCTCCCTGGGCTCCCGTCTCCAAGAACTGGGTCCTGGCCCTGCGATGCCCTCCCCCATGGCGAAGTGGCCACTGGGGGTCGGGGGTCGTCGGGATTGAGTGGAACATGGATACCTCACACTCCCCCTCGGGAATGATTACTGCCGCCAGCATGACCTTTGATGTTAGGACCCAGTCTCCAGGATTTTCTCATCCCCTTTCTGGTTTCTCTGGTTGTGGCACCTCCTCCCTACAGCTGTGCTGTGCAGCATTGACAGATATAACAGAAAGGGCCTCAATGTCTAGTTTTTAGGGGTTTTTGAGTTTTCTCACTCGGGAACCACAGGCGTAAGCCACTCCACCCAGCTGCTTTTTTTGATGTATTGTAAAGATGAGGTCTCGCCAAGTTCCCAGGCTTGTATTGAAACCTGGGCTCAGGCAATCCTCTTGCCTCTGCCTCCCAAAGTACTGGGATTACAAATGTGAGCCTCTGCACCTGTTTTTCTTTTTTAAATTATTAATATTTGAGTGGAGATCTCACTCTGTAACCCAGGCTGGAGTGCAGTGGCATGATCACAGCTCACTACAGCCTTGACCTCCTGGGCTTAGGAGATCCTTCTACCACAGCCTCCTGAGTAGCTGGGACAACAGGCTCACACCATCACACCTGGCTAATTTTTTTGTGTGTAGACATGAGGTCTTGCTATGTGCTCAGGCATGGTGGCTCACACCTGTAATCCTAGCACTTAGGGGGTCCAAGACCAGAGGATCTCAGGATTTTGAGCCCAGGTAACATAGCGAGAAATCATCTCTACAGAAAATAAAATTAGCCAGACGTGGTGGCGCATGCCGGTGGTCCCAGTCACTTGAGAGACTGTGGCGGAAGGATCACCTGAGCCCAGAAGGTTAAAGCTGCAGTAGCCATGAGGGTGTCACCGCACTGCAGCCTGGGCGACATAGTGAGAGCCTGAGTCCAAAACAAGCAAGAAACAAACAAAATAAAACAGAAAAGCTCCCAGGTAGGATGTGAATAAAGGGGCCTATCATTCTCATCCTGCTTTTCCTTTTCACAGTTAACGGAGTATCAGCAGAAACACAGCCCTGCTGTTCCTGCAGGAGCGAAGAAAAGGCAAAAAGTAAAAAATGACACCAGCTCTCAGACCACTTCTGGCAGTTGCCAGCTTCCCGAGGATGTGTCTTGGCTGATCAGGCTCCCGGGAATAGGGGGCTCACAGGGCAATGGAGGGTGGTGGACAAGAAGATAGAGGAAGTGTTGGATACTGTTGGGTAAGCTCATCCAGGGTTCGGTTGGTGTGGTGGCTCATGCCTGTAATCCCAGCACTTTCAGAGGCCAAGGTGGGAGGAAACCTTGAGTTAAGAGTTCCAGACGAGTCTGGGCAACCCAGCAAGACCCCATCTGTCTAAAAATAAAATTAAAACCTGGTTAGAGTGATACCTCTCCCTCCCCCAGTAATAGGATTGAGAGCAAATTGGTTGCACTCTTTGGTCCTCTGTTTTTTCCATCTGTAAAAATGGGTAATATTGTGTTTCTTACACTAAAGACATTTCAATGAGAATTTGAATTTATTTTTATGAGTCACTGGTACGGGACCTGGTGTCAACAGTTGCTATTTGATTGTCCTAATTCCAAGCCTCAAGAAGAAGCCAGCTTAGTGAAAACAGCCACTTGCCATCAAGCTTTCCCTCTAGGAAGCAGCAAAAGTGCCCAGAATGTGCAGAGGAAAGGGCGCTAGGATTAAGAAAAGATAGTTTAAACCCATCTTTGTTACCAGCTTCTGGGAGATCACAGAAAAACCACTCTCCCCTGATCCTCAGTTTCCTACTCAGTAAGATGATGTTGGACTGCATTGGTAGCTCTGAAACTTTGAAGAAGATGTCAGACCAGGGAAGGGCTGACTCCTCAGCCCTCCCATAGATGGGTCACTTGGGCTTTCTGGGCATGTGGCATCTCTTGCTGCAGAGCACCGCCAGAGGTGGACACATGTGGTTATGTGGTGGTGGGGAGATGGGGAGATGTGGCCTGTCCATCCACTGGCCCCTCCCTCCATAACTCCCCCCATACTTTGGGCAGGTGAGCATACTGCAGGAGGAGAACGAATGCTGTCTGCGCCAGATGGAGCCAGAGAACAAATTGGCTCACCAGAGGAAGCAGACAGGTGAGCTGGGGCTAGGAGGGCTGGGATCAGAGCAGGTATCAGAGGCTGTGGGAATGACCTGGAAAGGCTCAGTAAGGTGGTTGGCTTTGGGGCAGATGGAAAGAGGCCAGTGCCAGTAGATGGCAGGTCTTGTCTTCTCTGTGAGCCTAGTGTTTCCAACTGCAACAGGCGGGGTGTGCCTATTTTCAGCCATCCATGTTGTCTTGGAAACAAAACCATAATGAACCATAAGTAACTTGGAGGCCAGGCATGACGGCTCATGCATGCATTTCCAGCAGTTTGGGAGGCTGAGGCAAGAGGATCACTTGAGCCCCGGAGTTTGAGACAAGCCTTGGCAGCCTAGCAAGAACTCATCTGTACAGAAAATAAAAAAAATTACCCAGGTGTGGTGTTCATTCCTATAGTACCAGCTAGTTGGGAGACTGAGGCTGAAGGTTCACCTGGACCCAGGAGGTTGAGACTGTGGTGAGCCATGATCCTGCTGCTGCTTTCCAGGTTGGGTCACTCTTGACTCAAAAAAAAAAGTGGCGAGAAGGATTGGCCATCGTTCAGGTGTGAGGAATTCCAGCTTGTAAAGTCAAGGTTGGGGGTCAGGTGCCTGGCTTAGGAGCTGAGGGCCAAGAAGAGGGTGTTTGAGAATCCAGAGGCCCTTATCGCTTGCTTCCTTTGGCAGCTGAATCCCAACGTCCAGGGCCCCCAGCGGGGCCCTCTGAGGGAGAACAGCAGCTACAAGCAGAGACTCAGTGGCTGCGGATGGAACTGGAGAGCCTGGCAGAACAGCTCCAGGCCCAGCTGCAGGAAAATGAGAGTCTGTGCCACCTGAACTGGGAGCGGGAGGAGCGGCTGCTGGATCTGGAATGGGCAGCTGCGCACTGGGAAGAGCAAGTGAAGCGGCACAGGCGGGTGCTGGACACCATCCTGAGCGACCGCAGCAGCATCAGCCGCACGCTCCTCCAGAACGACCTGCTCAAGGATCTGCTGGAACTGATGGAGAATGAATTAACAAAGTTGGTGCGCACCCCCGGCTGCCTGCCCTCTTCCCGCCCCCAGAGCCCTTCCTTGAAATGATACCCTTGGCTGGGCTCGGTGGCTCAGCCTGTAATCCCAGCACTTTGGGAGGCCGAGGTGAGTGGATTGCCTGAGCCCGTGGGTTCGAGACCCGCCTGGGCAACTTGGCGTGACCTCATCTCTACAATAAATCAAAAATTAGCCGGGCGTGGTAGCCTGTAGTTCCAGGTACTTGGAAGGCTGACATGGAAAGATCGCTGGAGCCCAGCAGGTTAAGCCTGCAGTGGCCAGGAGCAGCCACTGCACTCCAGTGTGGGCGACAGAGTGAGACTCCAACTCAAAAATAAAAATAAAAATAAAAAAAGAAATGGTACCCTTGAAGGCACCGTGTAAGCCAGAGCCCTGCTCTGATCTTCAGGGAGTGGGGATGACCCCCTAGCCTGCCTCGCCACATTTCTGTGCCATAGAAAGTGGACACCAGGTTTTTCTTCCATCCACTGTAGTTGCTGACTGCTGCACTGATTACTTTTTTCTGTACAGATGAGTGAGAACATGGAGCTCAGCAGTGGGCTGTATGCAGAGCAGCAAGAAAAGGAAGAGCTGGCCAAGAAGTTGGGCCAGCTCCTTGACAATCTGAGAGAATTGAACCAAACGGTAACACTTCCCATTTGAGAAAGGGTGGCATGTGGCCGGTAGCCTCTGGGGAGGGGAGGTGCCAGGAAGGACAGAGGTCACTCCAACCTGGGGAGACAAATGATGCCCACGGCCTGCCGAGCAGTCCTGTGCCAGGTTCTTGCTGCCATGTCTCTTGACTTTTAAGGGTGGGTAGCCCTGGCCTCCTCCAAGGGCTGGACATGATCATCCCAGCTAAAGGCCTGGAGTCTCCATAATAGGGAAAGAGTGTCACGACAGAGTCTCCCTGGGTTCAAGCTGGATTCCAGCCTCAGCTCTAATGGTCACTAGTCAAGTAATTGGCATTTCTAAGCCTGGTTTCCTTAATGTAAAAAGGAAGTTATCGCAGGCGTGGTGGCTAACACCTGTAATCTCAGCACACTAGGAGTCCAAGGACGGAGGACTGCTTGAGCCCAGGAGGATTGCTTGAGCCTAGGAGTTCCAGATCAACCTGGGCAGCATAGCAAGACTTCATCTTTTCTAAAAAACAGAAAATTTGCTGGATGTGGTGCCACATTCCTATAGTCCCAATTCAGGAGGCTCACTTAAGTCCTCGAGTTCAAGGTTGCAGTGAGCCCTGATCATGCCCCAGTACTCCAGAATAGGCCAGAGAGTGAGACCCCAACTAAAAAAAAAAAAAAAAAAAAGGAATTGAGCACTTTGCTCATAGGAAATGTTGAACTTAAATGAAATCATTCATGTAAAGGACTGTGCATTTTGTGTGCAGCTACCAAGGAGATGTTGGTTGGCTCCCACACATCTGTGACCTAAAGTTAAAGTGGCGGGTAAGAAGGTGATGGAGTGTGAGTCTGGGCGAAAGGACCATGGACCTCTGGGCAAGAGGGCAGTCACATAGTCCAGGAGCGAGGAAGCTGGGCCCAGAGTGTTTCCACCACGCAATTTATGGCCTTGGGCCCGTCTGCCTGCAGGTGGAACGAAAGCACCAGGAGACCCAGAGTCTGCAGGAGCAACGAGACCAGTATTTGGCCCAGCTGCAGCAGCAAGAGGCCGCCTATCAGCAAGTGGTCTCTGAGAAGGAGGTGCTGCACAAGGAGGTGCTACTACAGGCCCAGCTCCTGGATCAGGCAAAGGATCGGGCCCTTCAAGGCAAAGCCGAGGCCATTAAGGCCCGCCAGGAGATGCAGGAGATCCAGGTAAGGGTGGGGCCAGAGTGGGCCTTAAGGGAAGGACTTGTCCACCCTGGGCCTTCTCATTCCTTTCCTGCCTGCAGGAACGTCTGAAAGTTGCCGACCAGGAGCTGCAGGTCCAGCTAAACTTCATTGATCTCCTCGAGGAAGGTGAGTGAGCCTGAGGAAGCCAGGGTAATTTGCGGCCTGGGACCGAGGGCTTAGAAGAGACCTCTGGAACAGCTGATTGTTTTCCTTGGGTGAGGGACAGCCCAGGGTTACACAGTGAGGGTGGGGCAGAGGCAGCCCCTCTGTCTCCCTTGCTTGGTTATCTGAGGGGCCCTCTGACTGCTCCAGTAGAGTACAAATCAGGAGATGAGGATGATGAGAACCAGGACGAGGAGACTCCCCTGCCCATTCTGACCATCCCGGAGGATTTCAAGAGCCAAGAAGACATGGTGAGCCCGACCCCTTGCCTGACTCTGGGACTG
>NW_007261609.1:9674-10639 GCF_000164805.1 Carlito syrichta | reverse complement strand
GAGGTTTCAGAGGTGGCCACCGGGCACGTCCATCCTGTATCTTCAGCAATGAGTCCCAGAAGACTTGCCTCCAATCTCCACACTCATGCCCCATGGGAAAGACGTATGTGAGCTCATGGAACAGACAGCTCCAAGTTAGGGTGACTGTAGGGCACAGAGCAATCAAGGAAGTCTGGCAATGCTGCAGCCAGCCACGTTCTGGTCAATCTGTCTGTCACGTTCGGAGGGAGGGCCCCTTCCTCTCCTGATCACTCCACTGTCCCCTGCCAATGCGGACCTTTCCCTGGGGAACCATGGATGCCCATTGTGACAAACGTGGGATGCATCTCCGTTGCTGAGATGCAACGCTGAGACGAGGTCTCTCTACCTCACCTGGGCTGGTCTACAACCCTGGGGATCAGGAAGCCTCCTGCCTTGTCCTCCCCTAGTGCAAGGCTAATATCTGTTAGCCACGATTTCCAACCAGGACTTGCATGTGCTGTTGGCGGGGGTGATGCAAAGGCCTACCCTGGAATGGAGGCCACCTCATCCCGTGTAGTTGGGACTGCAGTCACCACCAAGCATTACTTGAGTGTTATCATACTGGGGAATGATGAGGTTTCACTTCATAGCCCAGGCTGGACTCTAATTCTCTGGCTCCAGCAGTCCCCTGGACTCTAATTCTCTGGCTCCAGCAGTCTCCCTAAGGCACAGCCAGATTGACTGCCTATCCACCATCTTTCAGAAACTCTAGGCCCAAGTCTGGGGCCTACATCCAAAATGATCTCTGTCTGTTCACGATGATCCCAGCTCTATACACAAATGGATGTTCTTCTTTTTTTTCGTTTTTACCTTTTTTGGTTGTGTCAGAGTCTCAATCAATCGCACAAGTTGGAGGGCAGTGTCTAGGTCCCAGTCACCGCAGCCTTGGTCAGACAAACTTTGGATAACCTTTTCACGGCCATCAGAGGAAACAGAACAAGATG
>NW_007261609.1:0-9654 GCF_000164805.1 Carlito syrichta | reverse complement strand
CTGTCCCCTGCCAATGCGGACCTTTCCCTGGGGAACCATGGATGCCCATTGTGACAAACGTGGGATGCATCTCCGTTGCTGAGATGCAATGCTGAGACGAGGTCTGTCTACCTCACCTGGGCTGGTCTACAACCCTGGGGATCAGGAAGCCTCCTGCCTTGTCCTCCCCTAGTACAAGCCAGGCTGGGACATGGCGGAATGATCATGTATCCTGGGGCCTCAATCTGTGGGGTTCAGGTGGTCCCCCTTCCTCAGCCCTGAGCAGCTGGGACTCTGGAGGCCACCACACCTGACTCGATTTGGGGGATCTGTCGCTGAGACGAGGTCTGTCTACCTCACCTGGGCTGGTCTACAACCCTGGGGATCAGGAAGCCTCCTTCCTTGTTCTCCCCTAGTGCAAGGCTAATATCTGTTAGCCACGATTTCCAACCAGGACTTGCATGTGCTGTTGGCGGGGGTGATGCAAAGGCCTACCCTGGAATGGAGGCCACCTCATCCCGTGTAGTTGGGACTGCAGTCACCACCAAGCATTACTTGAGTGTTATCATACTGGGAAATGATGAGGTTTCACTTCATAGCCCAGGCTGGACTCTAATTCTCTGGCTCCAGCAGTCCCCTGCCTAAGCCTCCCTAAGGCACAGCCAGATTGACTGCCTATCCACCATCTTTCAGAAACTCTAGGCCCAAGTCTGGGGCCTACATCCAAAATGATCTCTGTCTGTTCATGATGATCCCAGCTCTATACACAAATGGATGTTCTTTTTTTTTCCTTTTTACCTTTTTTCTTTGTGTCAGAGTCTCACTCAATCGCCCAAGCTGGAGGGCAGTGTCTTGGTCCCAGTCACTGCAGCCTTGGTCAGACAAACTTTGGCTAACCTTTTCACGGCCTTCAGAGGAAACAGAACAAGATGCAGGCACCACTACATACAGCTTATTTGGGATGGATGGTAGAGACGAAGTCTCACTGAGGTGCCTGTGTGGGTCTCGGCCCATGGGCTCGGGCCAGCCACTGGAATCTGCCTCTCAAAGGGCAAGGATGATGAGGCTGAGTTCCAAGCCCAGTCATGAGCCTTTGTTGAAAATGAAACAGATGGCCTGGTGTGGTGGCCCGTGCCTGGAATTCTAGTGCTCTGGGAGTCTGAGGGGGGAGGATGATTGGAGACCAGGAGCCCAAAGCCAGCCTGTGTCACCAGGAAGACCCCATCTAGGCACTCTGGGGTTGAGGTGCCTGTAGTTCTGGCAACTCTGGAGGCTGAGGCAGGAGGATTGCTGGAGCCCATGATTTTGAGGCTGGTGGTTAATGGCGGTAGTGTCTCCGGGCTGCAGCCTGGGCCACAGAGCCAGATCCTGTCTCCAAAATGTTCAAAATCGTAAACAGATTCTCAACTGCACGTGGTGTGTTCACAGGGCAACTGGTTTTAAAGCCAGGAACAATGGGATTGGGGGGAAATTTTCCCACAGGTGAGAGATGTGTCCCTGGCTTTTCTTGGCAGAAGTGCTCGTTGCCGAGTTGGAGGGTTGGCTTGCCTGGGTCCCATTTCTCACCTAGGAGAAGAAAGCCAGCAGGAACCCAGTAAGGGAGCCTCGGGAACTCCCACACCAATGCAGGTTCAGCAATTGGGGGTGTTTGGGGCTGAAGGTGCAGAGCTTGGGGGAACCCCACATGTGGGGGGTGGGAGGGGAAGGACTGAGGGCAGAAGGTTTGCAGGAGAATGGATTTCTTTCTTTCTTTCTTTTCTTTCTTTCTTTCTTTCTTTCTTTCTTTCTTTCTTTCTTTCATTTCCTCACTAGGTTGTCCAGGTTGCTCTCAAACTGCCCAACTCTGGCCAATATCTCGGCCTGGGCCTCAAAAGCTGATGCCATCACAGGCTTTCTATTTGGTCGTCATCCTGGTCTTCCTGCCTGGTTTTGAATTCTGGGCCAGGGTGGATACTCCTGCCATGGCCTGCACTCACCCAAGGTTTCCTGAGATTTGCTTGGGGTCAAGGTGGGGGATTACTTTGGTGTCCTGCCTGGTCTCAAGCTCCTGGGCTCATGACATCTTCCCATCTCAGACTCCCCGAGTGCTGAGGAGACAGGCATGAGTCACCCAGCCATCCCCCCCATGAAGGCTGAAGAGTCATGCCCTCCCTTCCGGAAGGAAGCCCCTTGGAGGAGTGAGCAGCTCCATCGTGAGGAACAAAACGTATGGAGGGCTGGGCGCCCCCTTGGAGACATGCCCCTGACCCAGGCGCTCCCCCGGGTCAGGCTTGGTGGATGACTCCACTCTTGGGTCCCCGGACATCTGAAGGAAACAGGCCTCACGGTGGGGCCCAGAGAGGGGTGTGATGGCCAAGCATGGGGGCTCACGCCTGTTACACCAGTGCTTTGGGAGGCCAAGACAAGAAGATGGCTTGAGTCCCGGGGTTCAGGACAAGCCCGGGCACTTTGGCGAGACCTTGTTTCTACAAAAAAACAGCAAAATGAGCCCTGGCTCCAAAAACATCAGAATCATACACAGATTCTCAACTACTCATGGTTAGTTCACAGGTTGACTGGCTTTAGAGCCAGAAATAAATGGGATTGGAAGGGGAAGAAAGGTCCTAGGTTGAGGGATGTGTCCCTGGCCTTTCTTGGTGTAAGGTTCTTGTTGCCAAGTAGGAGGGTCAGCCTGCCTGGGGCACATTTCTCACCTTGGAGAGGAGATCCAGCAGGGACCTGGCCAGGGAACCTTGGGAATTTCCACACCAAAGTGGGGGCAGCCATTGGGGGAGTTGGGGCTGGAAGGTGTCGAGTTTGGGGGACCCTCACATGAGGGGTTGTTGGGGGGAAGGTCTGAGGGCAGCAGGTTTGCAGGAGAATGGATTTCTTTCTTTCTTTCTTTCTTTCTTTCTTTCTTTCTTTCTTTCTTTCTTTCTTTCTTTCTTTCTTTCTTTCTTTCTTTCTTTTCTTTTCTTTCCTTACTAGGATGCCAGGATGCTCTCAAACCACCCAACTTGGTCCATCCTCACGGCCTTGACCTCCAAACTGCTATGATCAAAGGCTTTCAATTTGGTCAACATCCTGGTCTTTCGGCCTGGTCTTGAACTCTGGGCAGGAGGCGATACTCCCACTGAGGCCTGCTGTCAGCCAAGGTTTTCTGGATTTTTCTTTGGGACGAGTTGGGGGCTTGTAACGGTGTCAAGCCTGGTCTTGAGCTCCAGGGCTCTGGCCATCTTCCCATCCCAGCTTCACAGAGTGCTGAGGAGACAGGTGTGAGTCGCCTGGCCATCCCCACCCTCCTGATGTTTTGAGAGTCAAGTCCTCCCTTTCCCTGATCTGGCCCCTGGGAGGTGCAAGTGGGCCAAACCTGGGGAACGAGGCAGGCAGAAGGGTGGGTGCCTGGATGGAGAAATGCTCCTGTGCCATGCACTCGCCCCAGGGTTAGCTCAATGATCAGATTCGGCCATCCTCTCTGGTCTTTGGAAGGGAGTGGGCATCACGGTGGGGCCCCGATGGGGTGGGGGCCAGTCACGGGTGTCACGTGTGTCATCCTAGCACTCTGGGATGCTGAGGCCAGAGGATGGCCTGAGCCTCCGGGTTTGAGACAACCCTGGGCACCTTGACAAGAACTCGTCTGTATAAGAAGCCAAAAAATGAGTAAATGTGGTGGCGCACGACTGTCGTTCTGGCCACTTGGGAGCCTGCAGTGGGAGGATAAGTGGACCTCAGCCAGTGGAGGCCATTGTGGCCAAGAGCAGGCCCCTGCTCTCCAACTTGGGCAACAAAGTGGGACTCCCATTCAGAATAGTAATACCAACCACCACCACCACAAACATAGGCTGGGCTCAGGGGCTCAGCCTGGCATACCAACACTTTGGAGGCCCACGCAAGTGGTTGACCTGAGGCTGCAGGTTTGACACCAGCCCGGGACATGGGGTGAGACCTCATCTCAGCCATCAAAAATAAATCTAAGCCAGGCTCGGTGGCTCAGCCTGTAATCCTGTGCCTTTGGGAGACTGAGGTGAGTGGGTTGCCTGAGCCTGCAGGTTCGAGACCCGTCTGTGCAGGGGAGACCTCATCTCTACAATAAATCAAAAAATTACCCAGGTGTGGTAGCACACGCCTGTAGTTCCAGCTACTTGAAAGGCTGAGGTGGAAGGATCCTTGGAGCCCAGCAGGTCAAGGCTGCGGTGGCTGGGAGTGGCCACTGCACTCCAGTCTGGGCAATAGTGAGACTCCAACTCAAAAAATAAAAAAAATAAATAAATAAATCCAAAGTTTAGCTAGGCATAGTGGTGCAGGCCTGTGGTTCCAGTCAATGGGGGGCCGAGACATGAGGATTGTCTGAGTCCAGCATGAAGTCTGCAGTGGCCGTGAGCATGGCCCTGTGTTCCAGCCTGGACAGCACAGCAGTATTCTGACTCCAAATAATAAAATCACCTCCACCACCACCACCCCTGTGACCCAGCACAAGGAGTCACCATCAGGGATGGGAGAGGGAAAAACACCTTCCGGCCTGTCATTTGCAGTTGGTTTCAAAGATTGTCAACTGGCACGACCCTGCTGCACCTTTGGTCTAGCGCCCCAGAAGGCCTGCCTCCACCCTCCATTCTCATGCCCTACAGAAAAGACATGTGTGAGCTCATGGAACAGAGGGCCCAGAAGTAAGGCTGCCATCAAGCACAGAGAGATGAAGGCAGACTGGCAACACTGCAGCCAACCCAGTTTCTGGTCACCTGTCATCATCTTCTGGCTGAGGGAGGGCCTCTCACTCTCCCAAACACTCCATCGTCCCCCACCCACACGGACGTTTCCCTGGGGAGCCATAGATGCCTGTTATGACACTTGTGGAAGACATCGATTATGTCGTCAGAGTCTCCATCTGCTGGCCTGGGGTGCGGCGACATGATCGTGACACTCGGGGCCTCAACCTATGGGTCTCAGGTGATCCTAACACCTCGACCCCTAAGCAGCTGGGATCCGGGGGCCACCACGCCTTACTCAATTTTGTGGACCTATCGCCAAGATGAGGTCTGGCCCCGTAGTCCAGGCTGGTCTCCAAACCCTGGGCTCTGCCTTCTAGGGCTCAGGGCTGACAGCCGTGAGCCAGAGTGCCTGGACTTGACTGGCACATTCTGTCATCAGGGGCGATGCAAAGGAACTCCCTGGGATGGAGGCCACTGCCCATGTACCTGGGACCATGGGTGCCAACAGGCATGATGCCAGAGTTTGTGTTCCGAGGATAGATGAGGTCTCACTACATGGCCCAAGTTAGTCTCGAATTCCCGGGCTCCAGCAGTACCCCGCTTCAGACTCCCAAAGCCACAGCATGATTGTCAGCTGATCCACTGTCTTTCAGGTCCTCTAGGCCCAAGGCTGCGGCCTCCTTCACAAATGATCTCTGTCTGTTCACGATGATCCCAACTCCATTCACAAATGGATGCTGTTCTTTTTTTTCCTTTTTCCTTTTTTTCTTTTAGTGAGAGTCTAACTTCTTCGACCAGGATGGAGGGCAGTGTCTCACTTCCGGCCACCATAACCTCGTCCTGCCAGGCCCCAGTGAGGCATTTCCCAACTTCCAAGGGGCCGGAAGGACAGGCACTCCATCATGCCCGTCTCATTTGGGATTGAGGGTAGATACGAGGTCTTGCTGAGATGCCCGGGTGGGTCTCGGCCTGTGGGCTCGGGCTGGCCACTGGTCTCAGCCTCACAAAAGAATGGAATGAGGAGGTAAAGCCCTCAAGTCCGGCTTTGAACCTTCGTGGAAAAGGAATCTGTAGGCCTTGTGTGGCAGCAGACACCTGGAATCCCACAATCTTGGATGCTGAGGCAGGAGGATGGCTGGAGCCCAGGAGCCCAAGAACAGCTCGGGCCATGCAGGGAGACCCCATCTCTGCGCCCATTCAAACACGGGGTCTGGAGTTGATATGTCCGTCATCCAGGCCACTTTGGAGGCTGAGGTGGGAGGATCACTGGAACCCGCGATTTTGAGGCTAGTGGTGATTGATGATCATGTCCCCAGTCTCCAACCTGGGCCACAGAAACTGACCCTGTCTCCAAAAACATCAGAACCGTACACAGATTCTCAACTGTGCATGGTGTTTTCACAGGATGACTGGCTTTAGAGCCAGGAATAATGCTATTGGGGGGCAGAAATGTCCCTGAGTGAGGGATGTGTCACTGGCCTTTCTTGGCAGAAGGTCTGGAAGGACGATGCAAGAGGGTCACCTGAGTCCCCAGGTTCGAGACCAGCCAGGGTACCACCTGAGGACCTCCTCTCTACAAGCAACCTAAAAAGAAACCGAGTATTGTGACACACACTTATCATTCCGGGCACTTGGGAGCACATGGAGGGAGGATTACCATAGCCCAGCCGGTAGAGGCCGCAGTGGCCAAGAGCGGACCCCTGCACCACAGCCTGGGAAAAGGAGGGGACTCCAGCTGCCCTCTCCAGGATCTCGCATCATCAGTAGGTAGTGGTCTTTGTGGTGGTGTTCCGAGAGTGGTGTGGAGACCAGAAGCAGAGTCACAAGCCTGTCATCCCAGTGCTATGGGAGCTTGAGATGAGAGGACGGCCTGAGACCCCAGATTCGAGACAAGCCCAGGCACCTTGGCAAGACCTAGTCTCTACAAGAAGCCAAAAAAATGAGCCGAACATGGTGATGCATGCCTGTCTTTACAGGCACTCGGGAGGCCATGACGGAAGGATCACTGGAGCCAAGTCTGTGGAGAAGGCGGTGACCGAGAGCTGGGCAACAGAGCGTGACTCTGAATCATAATATTAATACCAACCACCACCACAATCACAGGCCAATATCAGGGCCTCAGCCTGGCATCCCAGCCCTTCGGAGGCCCAGTTGAGTGGACGGCCTGAGCCTGTGGGTTTGACACCCACCTGGGACACAGGGCTGGATCTCGTCTCGGCCATGAAAAATTAAACCAAAGATTAGCCGGGCAAGGTGGCACAGGCCTGTGGTTCCAGCCACTCGGGGGGCTGAGGCGGGAGTATCGCCTGAGTCCTGCAGGTGGAGTTCATGATGACCTAGCATTCCCCTGTGCTCTGGCCTGGGCGACAGAGTGGGATTACACCTCCAAATAATAATAATCACCGCCACCTCCACCACCATCACCCCTGACACCCAGCATGAGGAGTCTCCCTCAGGAATGGGATAGGAAAGGCATTTTCTGGCCTGTCTTTCACAGGAGGTTTCAAAGGTGGCCACCTGGCATGTCTGGCACTCGTCTTCTCCCAGATGCCCCAGAAGGCCTGCCTCCACTCTGCACACCCATGCCCCATGGCAAAGATGCATGTGAGCTGACGGAACAGATGGCACCAAGCTAGGGCAGCCGTCAGTCACAGAGCGATCAAAGCAGTTCAGCAATGCTGTGGCCAGTCCAGGTTCTAGTCTCCCTGTATGCCACTTTCAGTGGGGGTTGGGCCCATTCGTCCCCCATTAAATCCATCATCCCCCACCCACCTGGACATTCCCTGGGGAGCCATGGAGACCTGTATTGATGCATGTGGGGGCTTTTTTTGTCACCAGACTTTCTGTTAGCCAGGCTGGGTCATGGCAGCATGATTATGTCTCCTGGCCCCTTGACCTGCAGGTCTCAAGTGATTATCACGAGCCCTGGTTGATAATTTAGGGTCAGAGTCCCTGAGTATCAATAATTTAAGAAACCAATTATATCGTCATTTGCCATTCTGGGAAGATAAGAGGGACTATCAGTTACCATAGCTTTGATATGGGAGTTTAAACAACCCGAAATATCAAGGGGGCATTCTGATTTTTTAGGTAAACTGAAACGTATTGGAGGATAACTGGAACAACCTGAAAAAGAAAAATTATGATTAATAGTTTTGACCTGTGATGAAAATACAATGGGGCCTCTTAGTAAAAATAAATGATTAGTAAAGACAGTAATAATCTCAGCATCCCATGTAACAGGCTAGAACACTGGAGGGTTTGGGATATAAGACCAATAAGATTTTTCCGAATAAATGCAACCCTCCTGGCACGCTACAATAGCCTGCATAGTAACAAAAACAGTAGAGGGTGTCAGAGAAGTGTTTTGAGAGCAAAGCAGATCCTCAGTGTTGTGGGTGAGCACCTTGATTTGCCCCCATGTGGACTGTCTGCACTGTCTAGTCGAAATAGCTTGAAGGTTATGTCTGGGTTGAGGAGTGGGAGAAACGAATGATGAGATGTCTTCAGTCGAGTTGGTGGAGGTGAAAGTGGTTGTTGAATGTTGAGACGTTTTAGTTTTGGCACCAACAACTTCTCTTCATCCTCTGCATCCGACTCAGACTGAAGGCGTGATTTATGTCTCATCTGGCTGTACCTCGATGGGGGTGGGGAGCTGGTCATGTATAATTAGATGATCCTGTACCCAAAAAGGTGATGGCAAGTCCTGGGGAAAAACACAAGCATATCCTCTCCAGCATGTTAAAAGGACATCGGGCCGCTTCCATTGACCTGTAAGAATATCTTTCCATTTTAACATTGGTTTAACAGTTTTCTCAGGAGTCCAAAGTCTTATCATAGCTGAATGTACATTAGAATTCAAATTGAAATGATTAATTAAAAACATGGCATTATTTAAAATATGATGGGGAGAACTATATTTGTATTCCCCTTCCTGCAATGTAATTATTTGATTTTTTAACGTTTGATGGGCTCTCGACTATAGCTTGACCGTAAGGATTACATGGAATTCCTGTAGAATGAGAGATGTCAAACTGGGTACCAAACTACTGAAAAGATTTGGACGCAAAAGCAGGAGCATTATCAGTTTTTAATTGCTTAGGAATACCCAGCTGTGAAAAACAAAAAAATAAACATTGGACTACATCTTTATAGGCTTTCCCAGTTCTGGGCAAGGCTAAAATTACTTGGAAAAGTGTATCCACTGTCACATGTGGAAATGACAATTTTCGAAAACCTTGGAAATGAATAACATCCATTTTCCAGAAAACATTAGGTTTTCATCTGTGGGGATTAACTCCTGAGGGGAGGGGTTTATCAGAAGTAGAGCACAATGTACATTTTTTTATGATTTGTCTAGCCATTTCTCTTGGAATGTGAAACTGGTGCCTTAAAATTGCAGCGTTTTGGTGATGAATTTTATGGGATTGCTGATCTTGATTGTCTAAATAATCTACAAGGGCACATGACCGCCTTTGTCAAGGCATCTGCTAGTTGATTACCTTGATGTAGACTTACAATGAATCCTGCCCAAGCGCAGCCCCTGCAAGGAGCAAACAGGTCCACCCTGTCGATCAAGGTGTGCGGAGGGGTGGGCAAAGACATGACCCTACCACAGGCACTCCCCTGGGATGGGCTCGGCAGCCAAGTCTTCTTCCTCTCTCCGGGGTCCTGATTCGTCAGAAGGGAGGGGGACTCATGGTGAGGCCCCAGTAGGGGTGTGGATGCTGCATGTGGGGCCTCATGCCTGTCATCCTGACACTCTGGGAGGCTGAGGCAAGAGGATTGCCTGAGTCCACATGTTCAAGGCAAGTCCGGCATCTTGGTGAGACCTCATATCAACAAGAAGCCAAAAAAATGAGCCGAGTGTGGTGATGCACGCCTGTCATTCCAGCCACTCAGGATGCCATGGCGATAGGATCTCTGGAGCCCAGCAGGTGGAGGCGGTAGTGGCCGAGAGCGGGCCCATGAGCTCTAGCCTTGGTGA
>NW_007261608.1:5813-10997 GCF_000164805.1 Carlito syrichta | reverse complement strand
TAAGTATGTAGTAAACATTTGGCAAGTGCTAAAACCTTGTCCCTTCTCAAAATAAAAAGAGACACCGAATGGGAAGGATTACATGGTTCACCTTAAGACCAGAGATACATGCAAATATGGCAAGAAGATTCTTTTTGTCCTGGAATCTGGCCTTAGATGTTCTGAGGAACCTAAAGGACTTGGAGTGCAGAATACCATTTACAACTTTTAAGAGGGCCAGAATGTTGCTGCAGTCCTGATATAACCGATTCATAATATCTGAATGCTAAATTGCTCTGAAACATTTGGGGAGCTCGAAGATCTTTTTCTTGTTTGTCCCATAACAGACAACCTGGGAAATTCTTGGATTGAGGACGCGTAAAACCATGACTCTTTACTCGTATTTAGTTGGAGGCCATGTAGTGTCCTGTATATGAGGACTCTCTTTCCCTTGAATCCTATTTCTAAACCCTGATACTTGTTTAGCCCTTAGAAAGAAGTATTGTAGATTTTTTGATAGACGAACCGTGGAAAACAGATTTCTTCTGTTTTATTAGCAAGCGGCCATGTAGTTTCCTGTATATGAGGATTGCTATTACACACATTCATGCCTCGAATCACTGATTCTTCTTTAGCCGTCAGCATGATGCCCTGTAGATTTTCACGACTGAGAACTCATATACCACAGATTCCTTATTTTAGCAACAGCCGTGCAGTTACCTGTATTTGAGTACTCCTGTACTCAGATACATGAGTCGAAAGCTTGATTCTTGTTTAGATCTTAGGAAGACGCCGTATATTTTTTTGGAGATTGAGAAAACATGTCACCCACATTCCTTATTCTTTCCTAGGAAAAGTCAGTCCATTTGTCTGTATATGTGCATTTCATATCCCTAGTATATGCTTCAAAAACCCAAATTCGTGTTTAGCCCTTAGGAAGAAACCCTGAAGTTTTATTGGGATGGAGGACAAGTGTAAACCAGCTTCCTTATTCTCCTTTAGCAATACACAGTGTAGTTTCCTGTATATGAGGACTCCCGTTATCCAGATTCCGACTCCCAAAACCTGAATGGTCGTTATCTCTTAGCAAGACAGTCTGTATGTTTTTGAGATGGAGGCCTCGTGCAACCAAGATTCCTTATTCTTCCGTAGCAACGGGACATTTAGTGACCTGTATATGAGGATTGCCATTATTGAAGTTCCTGCTTCATTCTCAGCAAGACGCCTAGATATTTCCTGGTGACCTAGAAATCCAGTTGCTTGGATATGAAGAGAAAGACACCCATTAAGTTCTGGAGGAATTTGAACGCAAGATTCCTGGTCCCTTTTCAAAAGACACACTAAAAATGTGGCGACGTGGAAGCCCAGATTGTTGATTAAACCTTATCAAGTGACTCTGTAGATTTAGGCGATAGAGAACTCCAAGAACTGGATTCCCTTTCCGTTCTCAGCAAGATGCCCTGAATTTTCCTGTCCATGTGGATTCCAAAAATCTGTGTACCAAAATGCAGATGCCCAGATGTTTTCTAGGGACGTGGAATCCATGGATCCTGGTTACATTTTAATAATAAGTACTAAATATTTGGCAACTGCAAAGCCCTCGGCCCCTCTACAAATAAAGTACAGACGGAAATTTAAGGATTACCAAGTTCATCTTAAGATCAAAGTTTCATCCAAATACGGCAGTATGATACTTTTTCCGGGAATCTGGCTTTAATTGTTCCGAGGAACTTAAGGGATTTGTACTACCAGATACCCAATTACAACTCTCAACAACACCAGATGTTGTTGGAGTCCTGAAATGACTGATTCATAATACCCACACGCCAAATATCTCTGAAACATGAGACGAGCTCGCAGCCTTAATTCTTGTTTATACTGCTTCAAGACGCCCTGATAATTTTTCGGATTGTGGAATAGTGTATCACAGATTCCTTATTCTTCTTAACCGAGGGGTCGTGTAATGTCCTGTATATGAGGACTCCCTTTCCCCAGAAACCTGTTTGGAAACCCTGATTCTTGTATTGCCATTAGGACGATGTCCTGTAGATATTGTGACGGAGGAACGGTGTAAAAGAGGTTTCTTAGTTCTCCTTAGCGAGAGATCATATAGATTCTGCATATGAGGACTGCTATTATCTAAGTTCCAGCTTCTAATCCCTGATTCTTGCTTAGCCCACAGCAGATGGCCTGTTGATTTTAAGGACTGAGGATTGCTATAACACCGATTCTTTTTCTTCCTTGGCAAAGGGCTTTGGATTTTCCTGTATATTAGGACTCTCATTAGATATATCCTGCTTTGAAACTCTGCTTCTTTTAGAACTTTCCAAGATGCTCTGTAGATTTTTGGGATTGAGGACTCGTGTAACCCAGATTTCTTACTCTTTCTTACCAAAAGGTCGTGTAGTTGCCTGTAAATAAGTACTCAATTTTCCAGATTCATGCTCGAAAACACCATGATTTGTGCTTAGCCAATGGCAAGATGATTTAAGCTTTTTTGGGATTGAGGATCCGAGTAACGCGATTCTTTATTCTTACTTAGCAATAGGCAGTGAAGTTTCCTGTATGTGAGGACTTCCATTTCGCGGATTCCTACTTCAAAAATCTGATTCGTGGTTACCACTTAGGAAGATGGCCTGCAGTTTTGAGACTGAGGACTCATATACGGAAGATTCCTTATACTTCCTTACCAATATGTCGTGTAGTTTCCTGTATATGACGACCTCCATTGCCCAACTTCCTGTTTCATGCTGCAGGATGCCGACACAGTTCCTGGTGAACCGAGAATTCCAGTTTTGTGAATATCAAGAGAAAGACCTCCGTAATGTTCTTTGGGAACTGAAATCCAAGATTCCTGGTTTCCCATCACAAGACCTCCCCAAAATGTGGAATATTCCAAACCCAAAATCCCAATTCCTGCCTGCCCAGCCACAAGATTTTTCTGTACTTTGAAATCACCTGAATCGAGGAATTTTGTACCAGTATACCTTTTGATTCTGGGGAACATAATTATGGTCGTAATTGGTGCCAGGAAACAAAAGGATTTCAAGGGCCAAATCTTAGATTACAACTAACAAGAGGACCAGAATGATCCTGAGGATCTGTAATTGATAGATTTAGCGTATCCAAGGAGCAAGTAGCTCTGAAAATGGAGGGACCGAGAAGCCCAGATAGCTGATTAAACCATATTAAGCAGCCCTGTAAATTTCGGAAAATGAGAACTCCTAGAAACGGATTTCCTTTTAATTCTCAGTAAGATGCCCTGATTTTTCATGTCGATTTGGATCCAAATTCAGTATATCAAAAGACAGATACCCAGAAGTTTCCTAGGTTTGTGGATTCCATGTTTACTGGTTATCATTAAAAGTATGTAGTAAACATTTGGCAAGTGCTAAAACCTTGTCCCTTCTCAAAATAAAAAGAGACATGGAATGGGGAAGGATTACATCGTTCACCTTAAGACAGAGATACATTCAAATATGGCAAGAAGATCCTTTTTGTCCTGGAATCTGGCCTTAGATGTTCTGAGGAACCTAAAGGACTTGGAGTGCAAAATACCATTTACAACTTTTAAGAGGACCAGAATGCTGCTGGAGTCCTGATATAACCGATTCATGAAGATCCGAATGCTAAATTGCTCTGAAACATTTGGGGAGCTCGAAGATCTTTTTCTTGTTTGTCCCATAGCAGACAACCAGGGAATTTCTTGGATTGAGGGCGCATAGAACCATGACTCTTTACTCGTATTTAGTTGGAGGCCATGTAGTGTCCTCTATGAGAGGATTCTCTTTCCCTTGATTCCTGGTTCTAAACGCTGAAACTTGTTTAGCCCTTAGTAAGTAGTATTGTAGATTTTTTGATAGATGAACCGTGGAAAGCAGATTTCTTCTCTTTTATTAGCAAGCGGCCATGCAGTTTTCTGTATATGAGTATTGGTATTACCCATATTCATGCCTCTAATCCCTGATTCTTCTTTAGCCGTCAGCATGATGCCCTGTAGATTTTCAGGACTGAGGACTCATATATCACACATTCCTTATATTAGCAACAGTCGTGCAGTTACCTGTATTTGAGTACTCCTGTACTCAGATACATGCGTCAAAAGCTTGATTCTTGTTTAGATCTCAGGAAGACGCCATATATTTTTTTGGAGATTGAGAAAACATGTCACCCGCATTCCTTATTCTTTCTTAGGAAAAGTCAGTCCATTTGTCTGTATATGTGCATTTCATTTCCCTAGTATATGCTTCCAAAACCCAAATTCGTGTTTAGCCCGTAGCAAGAAATGCTGAAATTTTATTGGGATGGAGGACAAGTGTAAACCAGATTCCTTATTCTCCTTTAGCAATACACAGTGTAGTTTCCTGTATATGAGGATTCCCGTTATCCACATTCCTACTCCCAAAACCTGAATGGTCGTTATCTCTTAGCAAGACGGTGTGTATGTTTTTGAGAAGGAGGCCTCGTGTAACCAAGATTCCTCATTCTTCCGTAGCAACGGGTCGTGTAGTGACCTGTATATGAGGATTCCCATTATTGAAATTTCTGCTTCATTCTCAGCAAGACACCTAGATATTTCCTGGTGACCTAGAAATCCAGTTGCTTGGATATGAATAGAAAGACTTCCATAAAGTTCTTGAGGAATTTGAACACAAGATTCCTTGTCCCTTTCCAAAAGACACACTAAAAATGTGGCGACATAGAAGCCCAGATTGCTGATTAAACCTTATCAAGTGACTTTGTAGATTTAGGCGATAGAGAACTGCAAGCACCAGAATCTCTTTCCGTTCTCAGCAAGATGCCCTGAATTTCCCTGTCCATGTGGATTCCAAAAATCTGTGTACAAAAATGCAGATGCCCAGATGTTTCCCAGGGACGTGGAATCCACGGATCCTGGTTACATTTTAATAATAAGTACTAAATATTTTGCAACTGCAAAGCCCTCTGCCCCTCTACAAATAAAGTACAGACGGAAATTTAAGGATTACCAAGTTCATCTTAAGACCAAAGTTACATCCAAATACTGCAGTATGATACTTTTTTTCTAGAAATCTGTCCTTAATTGTTCCGAGGAACTTTAGTTATTTGTACTACCAGATACCCAAATACAACTCTCAGCAACATCAGATGTTGCTGGAGTCCTGAAATGACTGATTCATAATACCCACAATCCAAATATCTCTGAAACATGAGAGGAGCTCGCAG
>NW_007261608.1:0-5478 GCF_000164805.1 Carlito syrichta | reverse complement strand
TGCAACTGCAAAGCCCTCGGCCCCCTCTACACATAAAGTACAAACGGAAATTTAAGGATTATCAACTTCATCTTAAGACCAAAGTTACATCCAAACACGGCAGTATGATACTTTTTTTCCGGGAATCTGTCCTTAATTGTTCTGAGGAACTTTAGTTATTTGTACTACCAGATACCCAAATACAACTCTCAACAACATCAGATGTTGCTGGAGTCCTGAAATGACTGATTCATAATACCCACAATCCAAATATCTCTGAAACATGAGAGGAGCTCGCAGCCTTAATTCTTGTTTATACTGCATCAAAACGCCCTGATAATTTTTTGGATTGTGGAATAGTGTATCACAGATTCCTTTTTCTTCTTTACCGAGGGGCCGTGTAATATCCTGTATATGAGGACTCCCTTTCCCCAGAACCCTGTTTGGAAACCCTGATTCTTGATTTGCCATTAGGAAGATTTCATGTAGATATTGTGACGGCGGAACCGTGTAAAAGAGGTTTCTTAGTTCTCCTTAGCTAGAGATCATATAGATTCTGCATATGAGGACTGCTATTACCTATGTTCCAGCTTCTAACCCCTGATTCTTTCTTAGCCCCCAGCAGATGGCCTGTTGATTTTATGGACTGAGCACTGCTATAACACCGATTCTTTTTCTTCCTTGGCAAAGGACTGTGGATTTTCCTGTATATTAGGACTCTCATTAGATATATCCTGCTTTGAAACTCTGCTTCTTTTAGAACTTTCCAAGATGCTCTGTAGATTTTTGGGATTGAGGACTCGTGTAACCCAGATTTCTTACTCTTTCTTATCAAAAGGTCGTGTAGTTGCCTGTAAATAAGTACTCAATTTTCCAGATTCATGCTCGAAAACACCATGATTTGTTTTTAGCCCATCGCAAGATGATCTGAAGCTTTTTTGGGATTGAGGACACGAGTAACGCAGATTCCTTATTCTTACTTAGCAATAAGCAGTGAAGTTTCCTGTATGTGAGGAGTCTCTTTACCCGGATTCCTACTTCAAAAATCTGATTGGTGGTTACTACCTAGGAAGACGGCTTGCAGTTTTCAGACTGAGGACTCATATAAGGAAGATTCCTTATACTTCCTTACCAATATGTCGTGTAGTTTCCTGTATATGACGACCTCCATTACCCAACTTCCTGTTTCACGCTGCAGGATGCCGAGACAGTTCCTGGTGACCGAGAATTCCAGTTTTGTGAATACCAAGGGAAAGACCTCCATAATGTTCTTTGGGAACTGGAATCCAATATTCCTGGTTCCCCTTCACAAGACCTCCCCAAAATGTGGAATATTCCAAACACAAACCCCAATTCCTGCCTGCCCAGCCACAAGAATTTTCTGTAGTTTGATCTCACCTGAATCGAGGAATTTTGTACCAATATACCTTTTGATTCTGGGGAATATGATTATGGTCGTAGATGGTGCCAGGAAACAAAAGGTTTTCTAGGGCCAAATCCTAGATTACAACTAACAAGAGTACCAGAAAGATCCTGAGGATCTGTAATGACAGATTTAGCGTATCCAAGGTGCAAGTAGCTCTGAAAATGTAGGGACCCAGAAGCCCAGATAGCTGATTAAACCATATTAAGAGGCGCTGTAGATTTCGGAAAATGAGAACTCTTAGAAACGGATTTCCTTTTAATTCTCAGTAAGATGCCCTGATTTTTCATGTCGATGTGTATCCAAATTCAGTATATCAAAAGACAAATACCCAGAAGTTTCCTAGGTTTGTGGATTCCATGTTTACTGGTTACCATTAAAAGTATGTAGTAAACATTTGGTAACTGCTAAAACCTTTTCCCTTCTCAAAAAAAAGAGACACCGAATGGGAAGGATTACATGGTTCACCTTAAGACCAGAGATACATCCAAATATGCCAAGAAGATTCTTTTTGTCCTGGAATCTGGCCTTAGATGTTCTGAGGAACCTAAAGGACTTGGAGTGCAAAATATCATTTACAACTTTTAAGAGGACCAGAATGTTGCTGGAGTCCTGATATAACCAATTCATAATATCCGAATGCTAAATTGCTCTGAAACATTTGGGGAGCTCGAAGATCTTTTTCTTGTTTGTCCCATAGCAGACAACCTGGGAATTTCTTGGATTGAGGGCACGTACAACCAAGACTCTTTACTCGTATTTAGTTGGAGGCCATGTAGTGTCCTGTATGTGAGGACTCTTTTTCCCTCGATTCTTGTTTCTAAACCCTGATACTTGTTTAGCCCTTAGTAAGAAGTATTGTAAATTTTTTGATAGACGAACCGTGGAAAACAGATTTCTTCTCTTTTATTACCAAGCGGCCATGTAGTTTCCTGTATATGAGGGGATGCTCCTATGTTGGGTTGGTGGGGGGAAGGACTGAGGGTAGAAGGTTTGCAGGCAAATGGATTTCTTTGTTGACTTTGAATGTCTTTCTTTGTTTGTTTCTTTTTTCTTTGTTTGTTTCTTTCTTTTCCTCTCTCTCTCTCTTTTGTTTCCTCACTAGGTAGCCCTGGCTGCTCAAATATCACCCAACTCGAGCCTTCTTCTCAGCTTTGGCCTCCCAAACTGTTGCAATAACAGGATTACCATTTGTTTGACATCCTGGTCTCCCTGCCTGGTTTGAACTCTGGCCTTGAGGTGATCTTCTTGCCGAGTCCTGCCCTCACACAAGATATTTAGGGTTTTGCTTGGGGTCGAGGTTGGGGCTTGCTATTATGTCCAGCATGGTCTAAGCTCCTGGGCTGTGGCCATCTGCCCATTTCAGCCTCCCTGGCCGGACCCACCACCCCCAACTGTTTGAGTCACTCCCTCCCTTTCCCTGAGGCAGTCCCTGGGAGAAGTAAGCAGGTCCATCCTTGGGAACAAGGCGGGCTGAGTTATGGGTGCCCTGGCAGAGACACACCCCTGCCACTAGTGCTCACTCAGGCATGCTTGGTGAGCGATTCTGACTTCCCTCTGCAGGTCCCGGGTCCTCTGAAGGGAGTAAGCCTCATGGTGGGACCCACAGAGGGGTGTGAATTCCAGGCATGGAGTTTCAGGCCTGTCACGCTGGCATTTTGGGAGGACATGGTGAGAGGATGGCCCGAGTCCCAGGGTTCGAGACAAGTCTGGGCAATTGATGAGACCTAGTCTCTACAAGAGACCAACAAAATGACCAAAGTGTGTTGGTACATGCCTGTCGTGGCCACTCTGGAGGCCACAGTGGGAGCTTCACCGGAACCCAGATGGTTTAGGTCGTGGAGGCTGAGAGCAGGTCCCTGCACTCTGGACTGGGTGACAGAGCAGGGCTATGACTCATAATAATAATACTAACCACCACTACCACAACCAAAGGTTGGGCTCCAGGGCTCAGCCTGGCATCCTGGCCCTTCAGACCCTGATGTGAGTGGATGACTTGAGCCTGTGGGTTCGAGACCAGGCCGGGACACTGGGTGAGATCTTGTCTCAGCCATCAACAATAAATCAAAATATTAGCCAGGTGTGGTGATTCAGGCCTGTTTTTCCAGACAGTTGGGGGACCGAGGTGGCCTGAGCTCAGCAGTTGGAGTCCATGTTAGCCACTAGCATGCACCTGTGCTCCAGCCTGGGCGACAACAGGATTCCAACTCCAAATAATAATAATCACTACCACCAACAACACCACCACCCCTGCCACACAGTATGAGGAGTCACCCTCAGGGATTGGAGAGGAAAAGGCACTCTCTTGCCTGTCTTTCATGGGAGGTTTCAAAGTGGGCCATTGGGCATGTCTGTCCCATGCCTTTGGCCACGCCTCCCAGAAGACCTGCCTCCACTCTCCACACTCGGGCCCCATGGCAAAGACTCATGTGAGCTCACAGACAAGCCATCCCTGAGCTAGGGCGGCCATCAGGCACAGAGCAATCTAGGGAGAGTGGAAACACCAGGGCAACTCCAGGTTCCAGTCACCCTATCTGCCAACTTAGGGTGGGTGGAGGGCCCCTTCCTCTCCTGATTACATTATCTTCCTCTGCCCACGTGGATGTTTCCCTGGGTAGCCATGGACACCCATTGTGATGCACATGGGAGGTGTCTTTTTTGTCCCTGCAGTCTCCATCGGTGGGGCTTGGGTCTGGTGGCACGATCATGGTTCCCGGGGCCTTGACCTGAAAGGCTCAGGTGGTCCTCCTGCCTCTGTCCACAAGCACCTGGTACTCCAGGGGCCACCACGCCTGACTCAATTTTGGGGACCTCTCGCTGAGACTAGTTCTGGCCACATTGCCCAGCCTGGTTTCTGACCCCTGGGCTCAGGCAGCCACCCGTCTCGGCTTCCCAGGGCAAAGGTGTGACACCCATGAGCCCCTGTGCCTGGTCTGGACTCACAAGTGCTGTCAGCAAGGGCAATGAAAAGGCATACCCTGGGGTGGAGGCCACGGCATCCTGTGTAGCTGGTACACTGGGCACCACCAGTGAATCCAGTGTTTGCGTTCCAGGGAGTGAGGAGGTCTTGCTACGTGGCCCAGTCTGGTTTCACACTCCTGGGCTCCAGTGGTCCCACCCATGTCTCCCCAAGCCACAGACTGATTGTCTACTGATCCACCATCTTTCTGGGACTCCAGACCCATGACTGAGGCCTCCTACCCCAAAGATTTTGGTCTATTTATGATGATCCCAACTGCATACACAAATGAATGATCTACTTTTCTCATCTTTTTTTTATTCTGAGTCTCACTCCATTGCCCAGGCTGGAGGATGGTGGCTCGTACGTGGAACTGCAGCCTCCACCTGCAAGGCTCTGGTGAGCCTTGCCCCTCGACTTTCCAAGGAGCCAGAACAACAGGAGTGCGCCACAACTTAGGGCCCATTTCAGATGGAGGGTAGAGACAAGTTCTCGCCGAGTTGCCCAGGTGTGTCACAGACCCTCTGGCTTGGGCCGGCCTCTGACTTTGGCCTCCAATTGGCTAGGATGATGAGGCTGAGCCCCTGATCCTGGGTCCAATCCTTCATGAACATGAACCAGAAGGCCAGGCACGGTGGCCCATGCCTGGATTCTCAGCACTCTGGGAGGAGGATGCAGGAGGTTGACTGGAACCCAGGAGCTCAAGGCCAGCTCAGGTCATGCAGAGACCCCATCTCTGCACCCATCCAAACAGGTGTTCTGGGGTCATAGTGCCTGTCATCTTGACTGCTTCAGAGGCTGACGTGGGAAGATCACCGGAGTCTGCAATTTCAAAGCAGGTAGAGAATGGCGGTCATGTCCCTGGGACCTGGCCTTGGCTACAGAGCCAGACCCTGTCTTCAAAATCATCAGAATCATACACAGATTCTCAACTGTGCATGGTGTGTTTAAATGGGGACTGGCTTTAGAGCCAGAGAAAATGGGTCTGGGGGTGAAGAAATGTCCTTGGGTAAGGAAAGTTTCCCCGGCATTTCTTTGTAGAAGGTGCTCATTACTAAGTCAGAGGGCTGGCCTGCCTGGGTCACATTTCTCACCTCGAAGAGGACAGCTGGCAGGG
>NW_007261607.1:2436-9970 GCF_000164805.1 Carlito syrichta | reverse complement strand
GAGCACAGGGGCCCACTCTCAGCCACTGCAGTCCCCACTGGCTGGGCTCAGGCTATCTTCCCACCATGGCTTCCTATATGATCAGACAAGCATGTACTACCACACTCGGCTCATTTTATTTGTTTCTTATAGAGACGAGGTATCGCCATGGTTCCTGGGATTGTCTCAAATGTGGGGGCTCAGGTCATCCTCTAGCCCAAAGCACTGGGTGATAAGCGTGAGTCCTCACGTCAGGCCTTCACACCCCTCTCAGAGCCACACCATGAGGCCTGCTCCATTCAGACAACCCTGGACAGGGAGGGCAGCCAGAATCATCTAACGAGCCCACCCAGGAGGAGAGTCTGTCACAGGGGCGTGTCTCCGGAGTGGCAGCCAGACCTCCACCTGCCTTGTTCTCCAGGGTGGACCCACTCGATATTCCCAGGGGCCACCTTGGTGAAAGGTAGGGCATGACTCAAACATTCAGAGGGTAGGGATGGCCGAGCAACTCACGCCTGCCTCCTTGGCACTCGGGAAGGCCGAGATGGGAAGATGGCAAGAGCCCGGGAGATCAAGACCAGGCTGGACACCATAGGAAGCCCACACATAGACCCTAAGGAAATCCCATAAAACCTTGGGTGAGGGCAGGCCTTGGTGGGAGGATCGCTTCTGGCCCAGGGTTGGGATGTTTGAGAGCAGCCCAGGCCACCTAGTGAGGAAAGAAAATAAGGAAGGAAAGAAAGAAAGAAAGAAAGAAAGAAAGAAAAAAGAAAGAAAGAAACAAAGAAAGAAAGAAACAAAGAAAGAAAGAAACAAAGAAAGAAAGAAACAAAGAAAGAAAGAAAAAGAGAAAGAAGGAAGGAAGGAAGGAAGGAAGGAAGAAGAAGGAAAGAAAGAAAGAAAGAAAGAAAGAAAGAAAGAAAGAAAGAAAGAAAGAAAGGAGAATCAATTCTCTGGTAAAACTTCTCTCCTTCCACCACCGCCCCTCCATGTGAGTGTCTGCCAAGCTCAGCACCTAATAACACCAATCCAACCCTCAATGGCTGCCCCCTATTTGGTGCAGGAGTTCCAGAAGCTCCTTGGCCATGTTCCTGCCAGCTCTCCTCTCCGAGGTGAGAAATGTGCCCCAGGCAGGCTGACCCTCTGACTTTGCAACAAGGACCTACGCCAAGAAAGGCCAGGGACACATCGCACACCCGGGGACATTTCTTCACTCCCAATCCAATTTTTCCTGACTTTAAAGCCAGTCGCCCTGTGAACACACAACGCAGAGTTGAGAATGTTTTTGGAGATAGGGTCTAGCTCTGTGGCTCAGCCTGGGGCCCGGGGACACAGTCGTTGTTCCCCACCAGCCTCGAAATTGTGGGGGATCCTCTCTCCTCATATTCGGAGTGGCCAAGACAACGGGCATCTCCACCCCCAGATCCCCGTTTGGATGGGTTCGGAGACGAGGAATCTCTGTGTGGCTGGGGCTGACCTTGGGCTCCTCACTCCTGCCATCCTCACACCTCGGACTCCCAGAGTACTGGGATTCCAGGCATGGACTGCTGTGCCAGGCCTTATGGTTAGTTTTTTATGAAGGATAGAGGTCGGACTCAGGGATGAGCCTCATCATATCAGCACTTTGGGAAGCCGAGGCCTGCAACCAGCCCAAGTCCATGGGCCAAGACCTGCCTGGGCACCATGGTGACACCTCGTCTCTACCCTCCATCCCAAATGAGCTGGGCATGGTGGTACGTGCCTGTCCTTACGGCTCCTCAGAAGGCCTGGAAAATGCTTGCCAGAGCTTGACAGGCCAAGCCAGCAGTGGCTGGAAGCAAGCCATCACCCTCCAGCCTGGGAAATGGAGTGAGACTCTGACTCAAAGAAAAAAGGTAAAACAGAAGTGCATCCATTTGTGTATGAAGTTGGGATCATCATGAACAGACAGAGATCATTTGGGAAAGAGGCCCCAGCCTTGGGCTTAGAGTTCCTGAAAGATGGTGGATAAGGAGACAATTGGGCTGTGACTGTGGGAGGCTGAGACAGGGGACCGTGGGAGCCCGGGAATTCAAGACCAACCTTGGCACGTAACAAGACCTCATTGCTCCCCGAACACAAACACTGGAGTTGCATATGGTGGTGCATGCGATCCTGCCTACATGGGATCCTGGCGCATGAGATCCCACCTACAGGGCATTTCTTTGCATCACCCCTGCTGACAGATCGTGTGAGTCCAGGATGGGCAGCATGGGTAAAAGCCATAAGGACCACACCCTGGGAGGCCAAGGTGGGAGGCTGCTTGAATACAAGGGTCAGAGACCAGCCTGGGCAAAGTGAGTAGACCTCATTTTGGTAAGAAGTCCCAAAATTGAGTCAGGCATGGTGGCCCCGGGAGTCCCAGGTACTCAGGAACCCAGGTGGGAGGACCAACTGAGCTCCATAGGACAAAGCCACAGGAGACACTATCGTTCTTCTGCACCCCATCACTGCCAATGGAGACTCCAGTGACAAAAAAGACGCATCCCACATGCGTCACGATGGGCATCCACGATTCCCCAGGGAAAGGTCCGCATGGGTGGAGGACGATGGAGTGATCAGGAGAGGAAAGGGTCCTCTCCCCTTCCAAAGGTGGCAGACAGGGCAACCAGAATCTGGGCTGGCTGCTGTGTTGCCATACCACCTTGATAGCTCTGTGCCCGATGGCCGACCTAGATTGAGGCCATCTGTCCCATGAGCTCACACACATCTTTGCTGTGGGGGACGAGTGTGGAGGGTGAAGGCAGGCCTTCTGTGGCATGTGGATGAAGGTACAGGACGAACGTGTCCATGGGTCACCTTTGAAACCTCCCATGAATGACAGACCAGAAGGTGCATTTTCCTCTCCCATCCCTGAGGGTGACTCCTCACGCTGGGTGGCAGAGAGGGTGGTGTTGGTGGTGATTATTATTATTTGGAGTCAGAATCCCACTCTGTTGCCCAGGAGAGAGCACAGGGGCACACTCACGGCCACTGCGGAGTCCACCTGCTGGGCTCAGGTGATCCTCCTTCCTTGGCCCCCCAAGAGGCTGTACCCAAAGGCCTGTGCTACCATGCTCGGCTAATCTTTGGATTTATTTTTCATGACTGAGCCGAGGTCTTGCCCTGTGTCCTGGACTGGTGTCGAAGCCGCAGGCTCAGGCTATTCACTCGCCTGGGCCTCTGCCAGGCCAGGATGCCTGACTGAGCCCCTTTGCTCGGCCTGTGGTTGTGGTGGTGGTGGTGGTTGGTATTATTATTCTGAGTAGGAGTACCGATCTGTCACCCAGGCCAGAGTGCAGGGGCCTGCTCTTGGCCACTGCAGCCTCCACCGGCTGGGATCCAGCATACCTCCCAACTCAGCCTACCGAGTGGCTGGAATGCTAGGCTTGCACCACCACATTCGACTAATTTTTTGGACTTCTTGTAGAGACGGGGTCTCGTCAAGGTGGTCGGGCTGGTCTTGAACTTGGGGGCTCAGGTCATCTTCTTGCCATGGACTCCCAGTTCACCAGGAGGACTGGTGTGAGTCCCCACGCCTGGCATCCACACCCCACTCAGTGCCTGAGGTCGAGGCCCACTCCCTTCTGACAATCTGAGACCACGAAGGGGGAGGCTGGATTCACCAGCCGAGCCCTCCCCATGGGGAATGCCAGTCACCAGGGAGTGTCTCCACTGGGGTGCCCACATCTCTGCCCACCTCGTTCCCCAGGGTGGACCCACACACTCCTCCAAGAAAGCCACCTCGGGGAAAGGCAGGGCATGAATCTCAAACTTTCAGGGGTCGGGGAAGCCCAGGCGACTCACGCCTGTCTACTTGGCACTCAGGGAGGCTGAGACGGAAAGATGCCTGGAGCCTGGGAGCTCGAGATCAGTCTGGACACCATCGCAATTCCCCACCTTGACCCCAAGCATCCCCAGAGAACCATTGGTGAGGGCAGGTATTGGCAGGAGAATCGCCTCTGGCCCAGAGTTAAAGTCCAGGCAGGAAGACCAGGATGTCGACCAAATTGAAAGCATGTGATCGCAGCAGTTTGGGATGGCCGAGGAGATGCCCAGATTCGGGAGGTTTGAGAGCAATCTGCTCAACCTAGTGAGGAAAGAAAAGAAAGAAAGAAAGAAAGAAAGAAAGAAAGAAAGAAAGAAAGAAAGAAAGAAAGAAAGAAAGAAAGAAAGAAAGAAAGAAAGCCATTCTCCTGTAAACTTTCTCCCCTCAGTCCTTCCCCCCACCCTGCCCACAGATGAGGATTCCCCCAAGCTTGGCACCTTCCATCCCAAACCTCCCCCAATGGCTGCCTCCATTTTGGTGTGGGAGTTCGCGAGGTTCCCTGGCCAGGTTCCTTGTGGCTCTCCTCTCCGAGGTGAGAAATATTCCCCAGGCAGGCCAACCCTCTGAGTTGGCACTGAGGACCTTCCACCAAGAAAATCTAGGGACACATTTCTCACCCGGGGACATTGCTTCCCCCCAATCCTATTTTTTTCTGGCTCTAAAGTCAGTTGCCTTGTGAAAACAACATGTCCAGATTAGAATCTGTGTATGATTCTGATGTTTTCAGAGACACGGTTTGTCTTTGTGTCCCAGGCTGGGGCCCGGGGACATGAACATTGTTCACCACCAGCCTCAAAGTTGCAGGTTCTGATGGTCCTCCCACCCTAGCCTCTGGAGTGGCCAGGACAATGGGCACCTCAACCCAGACCCCCTGTTTGGATAGGTTTGGAGACAGGGTCTCGATTCCTGGCCTGGGCTGGCCTTGGGCTATTGGGCTCAAGTCACCCTCCCACGTTGGCCTCTCAGAGTGCTGGGATTCAAGGCATTGGTAGCCAGCCCAGGCTTTCTGGTTCGTTTTCTTTGAAGAACAGAGTCTGGTCTCGGGAGCTCAGACTTATTATTCCAGTGCTTTGAGAGGCCAAGGTCAGTGACCAGCACAAGCTAGCATGTGGAGACCCACCCAGGCACCACAGCTAGACCCTATCTCTACCCTCCATCCCAAATGAGCTGAGTGTGGTGGCACGTGCTTGTCGTTCTGGTTCCTGGCAAGGCCATGTAAAGGCATGCCAGAGCATGGTGGGGTGAGGCTGCGGTGGCCGAGAGTGAGCCTCTGCTCTCCAGCCTGAGCAATGGAGTAAGACATTGACTCAAAGAAAAAAAGGAACAAAAAAAGAACAACATCCATTTGTGTATGGAGTTGGGATCACCCTGAACAGACAGAGATCATTTGGGAAGGAGACCCCACCCCTGGGCATAGAGATCCCGACAGATGATGGATAGGCAGACAATTGGGCTGTGGCTTTGGGAGGCTGAGGTGGGGAAATGCTAGAGCCCAGGAGTTCAACACCAGCCTGGGGCACACTCCCCAGAATGCAAACACTGGAGTCTCCTGTGGTTTGTCCTGGGGTCCCAGCTACAGTGGTTGTGGTGTCCTCCATCCTGGGGTGTTCCTTTGGGTCGTCCTCTCAGACAGAACATGCAAGTCCATGCAGGGCTTTGTTGCTCATGGTCATCAACCCCGCACCCTAGGAGGCTGAGGGGAGAGGTTTCCTGAGCCCATGGGACGAAGACCAGTCCTAGCCACATGGCCAGACCTCATCTCAGGGAGAGGTCCCCAAAATTGTGTTAGGCATGGTGGCCCCTGGAGTCCCAGCTGCTAGGTGGTCGAGGCGGGAGAACCGCCTGAGCCTCGCAAGTTGAGACTCCGGGAGCCACGATTGTGCCCCAGTGACCCAGCCTGGCCGAAGGAGACTCTGGTGATAAAAAGATGCCCCCAACGTGTGTTAGGACGGGCTTCCATGGCTCCCCAAGGAAAGGTCCATGTAGACAAGGGACAATGGAGTGATTGGGAGGAAAACACCATCCCCCACCTGAATTTGACAGACCGGGCGACCGTAACCTGGGCTGGTCGTGGCATTGCCATACTGCCTTGATCACTCTGTGCCCCACAGCTGCCATATCTCGGGGACATCTGTTACGTGAGCTCACACGTGTCTTTGCCATAGGGCACAATTGTGGATGGTGGAGGCAGGCCTTCTGGGATGTGTGGCTGAAGCCGTGGGACAAACGTGCTCGGTGACTACCTTTGAAAACTCCTGCAATCAACAAGAGGGAAGCGCCTTTTCCTCTCCCATCCTGAGCGTGACTCCTCGTGCTGAGTGGCAGGGGTAGTGAGGCTGGCGGTGGTGGTGATTATTATTATTTAGAGTCGAAATCCTACTCTGTCACCTAGGCCAGAGCACAGGGGCATGCTCACGGCCACCGCAGACTCCACCTGCGGGGCTCAGGTGATCCTCCCACCTCGGCCCCCAAATGCCTGTAACTACAGGCCTGCACCACCACACCCATCTAATTTTTGGATTTAGTTTTGATGGCCGAGATGAGGACTCGCCCAATGTCCTGGGCTAGTCTCGAACCCGGAGGTCAGGCCATCCACTCATCTCAGCCTCCAAAGGGCCGGGGTGCCAGGCTGAGCCCCTGAGCCCGGCCTGTGGTTATGGTGGTAGTGGTTGATATTATTATTGTGAGTCAAAATCTCACTCTGTCTCCCAGGCTGGAGCTCAGGGGCCCGCTCTTGGGTGGGCTCTGGCAATGCTCCTGCCGCAGCCTCCCAATAGGCTGGAATGACTGGCATTCACCACCACACTCAGCACATTTTTTTAGTTTCTTGTAGAGATGAAACCTCGCCAAGGTGCCTGGGCTTGTTTTGAACCCGGGGCTCAGGCCATCCTCTCACCTCCGCCTCCCAAAATGCCAGGATGACAGGTGTGAGGCCCTGTGCCCGGTTTTAACACGCTTCTTGGGGCCCCACTATGAGGACCACTCCCTTCAGATGATACACGACCCAGGATAGGGCAACCGGAGTCGCCCACCAAGCCTGCCCCAGAAATTCACCTGGTACAGGGGAGTGACCCACCTGGGTGCCCACCCTTCTGCAGGTTCGTCCCCAAGGGTGGACCCACTCGGTCTCCCCTGGGGCTGCCTGTGGGAAAGCGAGGGTGTGATTCTCAAACTGCAGGTAGGTTGGACAGGTGACTCATGTCTGTCTCCTCGACACTGGGAGGCTGAAACAAGAAGATGGCTGGAGCCTGAGAACTCGACCTAGGCTGGACACCATAGCAAGTCCCCACCTTGACCCCAAGTAAAACTCAAAAAACATTGCTTGAAGGCAGCCCTTGTTGGAAGGATCGCCTCAGGCCCAGAGTTCAAGACCAGGCTAGAAGACCAGGATGATGACCAAATGGAAAACCCGTGATTGCAGCAGTTAGGGAGTTCGAGGCCAATAGGAAGGCCCATGTTGGGTGGTTTGAGAGCAACCTGGGCTGCCTAGTAAGGAAACAAAAGAGAGAGAAAAAGAAAGAAAGAAAGAAAGAAAGAAAGAAAGAAAGAAAGAAAGAAAGAAAGAAAGAAAGAAAGAAAGAAAGAAGCCGGGCTCGGTGGCTCAGCCTGTAATCCCGTGCCTTTGGGAGGCTGAGGTGAGTGGATTGCCTGAGCCCGCGGGTTCGAGACCCGCCTGGGCAGCGAGACCTCATCTCTACAATAAATCAAAAAATCAGCAGGGCGTGGTAG
>NW_007261607.1:0-2416 GCF_000164805.1 Carlito syrichta | reverse complement strand
GATCAAATGGAAAACCCATGATTGCAGCAGTTAGGGAGTTCGAGGCCAATAGGAAGGCCCGCGTTGGGTGGTTTGAGAACAACCTGGGCTACCTAGTAAGGAAAAAAAAGAGAGAGAAAAAGAAAGAAAGAAAGAAAGAAAGAAAGAAAGAAAGAAAGAAAGAAAGAAAGAAAGAAAGAAAGAAAGAAAGAAAGAAATCCATTCTCTTGCAAACATTCTGCCCTCAGTCTGTCTCTCCCACTACCCCCACATATGAGGGTCCCCAAAGCTTGGGACCTTCCAGACCCAACCCCCCAATGGCTGCCCCTGCTTTGGTGTAGCAGTTCCCGAGGCTCCTCGGCCGGGTTCCTGCCAACTCTCCTCTCCGAGGAGAGAAATGTGCCCCAGGCAGACCAACCCTCTGAATCGGCAGCAAAGGCCTTTCACCAAGAAAGTCCAGGGACAAATCCCTCAACCGGGGACATTTCTTCACTGCTAATCCAATTTTTCCTGGCTGTAAAGCCAGTCACCCTGTGAACACACAGTGTGCAGTTGAGAATATTTTTGGACAGGGTCTGGCTCTGTGGCCCGGTTTTTGTCCCACGGACATGACCCTCATTCACCACCAACGTCAAAATAGTGGGCTTGGGTGATCCTCCCTCCTCCACATCTGGAGTGGCCAGCACAACGGGCACCATGCCCCCAAACCCCCTGTTTGGTTGGGTGCAGATATGGGGTCTCCCTGCATTGCACAGAGCTGGCCTTGGGCTCCTGGGCTCCAGACATCCTCCTGACTTGTCCTTCCAATGTGCTGATATTCCAGGCGTGCACTGCCACACCTGGCCTTCTGGTTCATTTTCGATGATGGATCAAAGTTGTGCTTGGAGGCTCAGCCTCATCATCCCAGTGCTTTGTGAGCCTGAGGCCAGCACCTAGCCTGAGCCCAAGGGACAAGACCCACCTGGGAACCTCAGCGAGAACTCCTCACTACCATCCATCCAAAATTAGCTGGGTGTGGTGGCACCTGTTTATCCCTCTGGCTCCTCAGAAGGCTGGGGAAAATCTCACTGGAGCCTGATGGCCCAAGGCTGCGGTGGCTGGGAGGGAACCACCGCCCTCCATCCTGGGAGATAGAGTGAGACTCTGACTCAAAGAATAAAAGGAAAAAAGGAAAAAATAAGGGCACCCATTTGTGTAGGGAGATTGGATCATAGTGAACAGAGAGAGATCATTTGGGATGGAGGCAAGACATGGGCCTAGAGTTCCCAAAAGATGGTGGATCAGAAGACAATAGGGCTGTGGCTTTGGGAGCTGAAGTGGGGGACCACTGGAACATGGGAGTTCAGGACCAGCCTGGGACACATAGAGAGACCTCGTCGCTCCCTGTTATGCAAACGCTGGAGTTGTACATGGTGGTGCCCACTGTCCTGGCTACAATGGAGGCAGTGGCCTCTGTCTCGGGTGGTTCCTTTGCATTGCCCCTGCAGACACAACGTGTGAGTGCAGGCTGGGCACCGTGGCTCACAGCCATCAGCCCTGCACCCTGGGATACTGAGGTGGGAGGCTGACTGAGTTCAGGGGTCAGAGACCAGCCCAGGCGATGTGGCCCAAACTCACTCAGTGATAGTTCCCCAAATTCAAGCCAGGTGTGTTGGCCCCTGGGGTCCCAACTGATTGGGGGCTGAGGTGGGAGGACCTATGTACCCTGCAGGTTGAGGCCCTAGAAGACATGATCATGTCGTTGCACCCCAGCCCAGCCGATGGAGACTCCAGTGACAAAAAAGGGCTTTCCACGTGTGGCACAATGGGCATCGACAACTCCCATGGGAAAGATCCTGTGGGAGAGGGACGATGGCGTGATCGGGAGAGGAAGGGGCCCAGCCCTGCGTGAAAGTGGCAGACTGAGCAACCAGAATCTGATCTGGTTGCGGCATTGCAGAACCGCCTTGATCACTCTGTGCCTGATGACCGTCCTAACTCGGGCCTGTCTGTTACATGAGCTCACACACGTCTTTGCCATGGGACACTTTTGTGGGGGTTAGAGGCAGGCCTTCTGGAACATGTGGCCAAAGGGTGGGATGGATGTGCAGGTTGACACCTTTGAAAGCTCCTGTGAACAACAGGCAGGAGCGTCCCTCTTCCTATCCCGTCTCTGAGGGTGACTCCTCACGCTGGGTGCCAGGGTTGCTGGTGGATGCAATGGTGGTGATTGTTGGGAGCCGGCCACGGAGGCCCACTGAGCGTTAACAATCAGGAAGGGCCATTGACCCCGAGATCACTAGGATGCGTTTGGGAGCTACTGACCACATTTCCTCCACCTTTCTACTCAGCACTAAACAGATTAAGCCCCTGTGACCTCAAAACATAAAAACTGAGACCAGGACGAACACAAGCTAACTTTAGAAGCTCATTGCCGCCATTCTTCTGCAAACTGCAG
>NW_007261606.1:1417-12406 GCF_000164805.1 Carlito syrichta | reverse complement strand
CAGACCCCCTGTTTGGGTGGGTGCAGAGACGGGGGCTCACTGCATGGCCAGGGCTGACCTTGGGCTCCTGGGCTCCAGCTATCCTCCCGCCTCAGGCTCCCAGAGCACTGGGATTACAGGCATGGACCACCATGCCAGGCCTTCTGGTTCGTTTTTGAAAAAGGATCGAGGCTGGGGTCGGGGACTCAGCCTCATAATCCTAGGGCTTTGAGTGGCCAAAGTCAGCTCCCAGCCAGAGCCCATGGGCCAAGACCCACCCCTGCAAGTCAGTGAGACTTCGTCTATACACTCCATCCCAAATGATCTGGATGTGGTGGTGCAGCTGTCATTCCAACTCCTCAGAAGGCTGGTGAAAGTTTCACTGGAGCCCAGCAGCCTGAGGCTGTCATGGCCAGGAGGAAGTCACTGCCCCCCAGCCTGGGTGACAGAATGAGACTCTGACTCAATGAAAAAAGGATAAAAAAGAAAGAGCATCCACTTGTGTATGGAGTTAGGATCATCATGATCAGAAAGAGAACTTTTGGTAAAGAGGTCCCAGATTGGGGCCTAGAGTTCCCAAAAGATAGTGGATTGGGAGAGAATTGGACTGTGGATTTGGGAGGCCGAGGTGGGGGACTGCTGGAGCTTGGAGTTCGAGACCAACCTGGGCCATTAGCAAGACATCGTTGCTCCTGTAATGCAAACAGTGAGTCGCTCGTGATTGCGCCCACGGTCCCGGCTCATGGAGTGCAGTAACCTCCATCATAGGGTTTTCCTTTGCATAACCCCCACCAACAGAAAGGGTGAGTTCAGGCCGGGCACTGTGGCTCACGGCTGTGAGCCTCGCATCCTGAAACACAGAGGCGGGAGGCTGCCTGAGCCCAGGGGTCAGAGACCAGCCTGAGAAAAGTGTCATGACCTCTTCTCAGCGAGAAGTCCCCAAAATCGAGTCTGTCATGGTGGACCCCAGATGCCCGGATGCTCAGGGAACAAGTCGAGAAGACTGCCTGAGCACTGCAGATCGAGGGCCATGTAGTCAAGATACTCCCATTGTGGCCCAGCCTGGCTGACAGAGAGTATGGTGACAAAAATGACGTCTCCCACGTGGGTCACGATGGGCGTCTATGACTAACCCAGGTGCCCAACGGAAGTTATGATGGAGAGATCAGGAGAGGAAGGGCCCTCCCTCTGCCAGAGGAAGGCAGACAGGGTGACTGGAACCTGGGTTGGCCATGGCTATGCCAGACGACCTTGAACACTGTGCCTGGCAGCCACCCTTGCTCGGGGCCATCTGTTCCATGAGCTCACAGCATCATAACCGTGGAACACGAGTGTGGACAGTGGAGGCAGGCCTTCTGTGTTGCGTGGCCAAAGACGTGGGATGGACATGCACAGTGACCACCTTTGAAACCTCTCATGAACAACAGTCGGGAAAGTACCTTTTCCTCTCTGATCCCTGAGGGTGTCTCCTCGCGCTGGGTGGCAGGGTTGTTGTTGTTGGTGGTGGTGGTAATTATTATTTTTGGTGTCGGAATCACACTCTGTCTCCAAGGTCAGAGAGAAGGGGTATGCTCACGGCAACGGCAGAATCCATCTGCCAGGCTCAGGCGATCCTCCCGCCTCAGACCCCTGAGTGGCTGGAACCACAGGCCAGCGCCACCACGGCTGGCTAATTTTGGATTTATTTTTGCTGACCGAGACGATTTCTCACTCCATATCCTGGAGTGGTGTCAAACCCGCAGCCTCAGGCCATCCACTTGCCTGGGCCTCCGAAGGACTGGGAGACCAGGCTGAGCCCCTGAGCCTGGCATGTGATTGTGGTGATGGCTGGTATTATTATTCTGAGTTGGAGTCCCACTCTGTCATCCAGGCCAGAGCACAGGGACCTGCTCTCGGCCACATTGGTTTCCACTGGCAGGCCCACGGTGATCCTTGAGCAGAAGACTCCTGTGTAGATGGAATGGCAAGCGTACGCCACCACACTCAGCTCATGGTTTCTGGTAGAGATTAGGTCTCACCAAGGTGCCCGGGCTGGTTTCACACCTGGGGGCTCAGGCCATCCGCTCCCCTCGGACTCCAATAGCACCGGGATGACAGATGTGAGTCCCCATGCCTGCCCTCCACGATGCTCTAGGGAGCCCAACACGAGACTCACTCCCTTCTGATGACCCAGAACCCCAGAGAGGGGAGTCAGAGTCACCTTCTGAAGTTTTCCTGGGGGAAGCGCCCGGCGCAAGGGCTTGTCTCTGCCAGGGTGCCCACCCCAAGGCCTACCTGTTCCCCAGGTTGGATATGCTGGCTTCTTCCAGGGTCGCCTCAGGGAAAGGGAGGGCCTGACTCTCAAACCTCAGGGGGGTGGGGATGACCAGTTGACTCACGCCTGTCTCCTTGGCACTTGGGGAGGCAAAGACGGGAAGATAGCTGGAGCTCAGGATCTCAAGACCATTCTGGACAACTTAGTAAGCCCCCACATGAACCCTGAGCAAAACCCAGAAAACCTTGGGTGAGGGCAGGCCTTGGCAGGGAGATCTCCTCTGGCACAGAGTTCAAGACAAGGCAGGAAGACCAGGTTGTTGACCAAATGGAAAGACTGTGATCCCAGCATTTTGGGATGCTCAGGCCGAGAGGATGGCCTGAGTTGGGCGTTTTTAGAAAAACCTGGGCAGTCTAGTGAGGAAATAAAAGAATGAAGGAAAGAAAGAAAGAATGAAATCTATTCTCAAGCAAACCTTCTGCCCTCTGGCCTTCCCCCTCAGCCCCCCCAACATGTGAGGGTCCCACAAGCTTGACACCTTCCAGTCCCAATTCCTCCATGGCTGCCAGTGCTTTGGTGTGGGAGTTCCCGAGGCTTCCTTGTTGGATTCCTGCTGGTTCTCCTCTCCAAGGTGAGAAATGTGCCCAAGACAGGACCAACCTCTGACTCGGGAATGAGGACCTACTGCCAAGAGATGCCAAGGACACATCCCTCACCCGGGGTCATTTCTTCCCCCCAAACCCATTTTTCCTGACTCTAAAGACAGCCACCCTGTGAATACACCGCGTGCAGTTGAGAGTCTGTACGATTCTGATGTTTTTGGAGACAGGGTCTGGCTCTGTGACCATGAATGGGGGATGGGGACATAACTGTCAATCACGTCAGCCTCGAAATCACGAGCTCTGTTGATCCTCTCTCCTCAGCCTCCAGAGTGGCCGGAGTGACTGCATGCGCCACCACACTCAGTTCATTTTTTGGTTTTTTGTAGAGATGAGGTCTCACCAAGGCGCCCGGGTTGGTCTCAAACCCGGGAGCTCATGCCATCCTCTGGCCTCCACCTCCCAGTTCGCTGGGATGACAGGAATGAGCCCCTGTGTCCGACCTTCTCACCTGTCTCAGGACCCCACCCCATGGCCCACTACCTTCTGAAGACCCAGAAACCCAGAAAGGGTGGCTGGAGTCTCCCACCAAGCCCACCCTGGGAGGAGCACCTGTTGCATGATTGTGCTGCTGTGCCCCATTCCAGCGGACAGAGACTCTGGCAACAAAAAAGATGCCATCCACAACGTCGTGATGGATGTCCAGAACTCCCCAGGGAAAGGCCCATGTGGGCGGGGGATGATGGAGTGATCAGGAGCGGAAGGGGCCCTCCCGCTGTCCAAAGTTGTAGACCCTGTGACCGAAACCTGAGCTGGTCATGGCGTTGCAGGACTGCCTTGATTGCTCTGTGCCTGACAGTCTCCCTAGCTCAGGGTTGTCTGTTTTGTGAGCACACACACGTCTTTGCTTTGGGGCACGAGTGTGGAGGGTAGAGGCCAGCCTTCTGGGGCGTGTGGCCAATGGCGTGGGATGGATATTCCACTTGGACATCTTTGAAACCTCCCATGAACAACAAGCCAGAAAGTTCCTTTTGCTCTCCCATTCCAGAGGGTGACTCCTCATGCTGTATGGCAGGGATGGTGGTGGTGGTGGTGGTGGTGGTGATTATTATTATTTGGAAACAGAATCCCACTCTGTCTCCCAGGCCAGAGTGCAGGTGCATGCTAATGGCCACCATGGACTCCACCTGCCAGGCTCAGGCAATCCTGCTGCCTTGGTCCCCCAAGTGACTGAAACCACACACTTGTGCTACCATGCTCAGCTAATCTTTGGATTTATTTTTGATGGCCGAGACAAGGTCTCACCCCATATCCCAGACAGGTGTCGAAACCACAGACTCAGACAGTCCACTCGCCTGGATCTCTGAAGTGCTAGGATGCCAAGCTGAGCCCCTGAGGCCAGTGTGTGGATGTGGTGGTGGTTGGTATTAATACTCTGAGTTGGAGTTCAGCTCTGTTGGTCATGCTGGAGCACAAGGGCCCTCTCTTGGCCACTGCAGCCTCCACTGGCTGGTCTCCTGCAGACCTCCCACCATGGCCTACTGAGTGACTGGAATGACAGGAGAGCACCACAATACTCGGTTCATATTTTTGGCTTCTTGTAGACATGAGGTCTCACCGAGGTTCCCTGGCTGGTCTCGAACCTAAGGGCCCAGACCATCATCTTGCCTTGGCATCCCAGTTTGCCAGGATGACAGAGGTGAGCTCCCATGTTTGGCCTCCACACCCCTCTTGGGAACCCAACGTAGGCCCACTATCTTCCAATGTACTGGGAATCCGGAAGGGTAATCGGATTTGCCCACTGAGCCCTCCCTTGGGGAGCACCTGACATAGGGGACTATCTCTGTCGGGGCACCCACCCCTCCTCCCACCTCATTCTTTAGGGTGGAACTGCTACTTCCTGCCAGGACCCACCTTGCAGAAAGGGAGTGTGTGACTCTCAAAACTTCAGGGTGGCTGGGATGACTAGGCGACTCATGCATGTCTCCTCGGCACTCAGTGAGGCCAAGACAAGAAGATGGCTGGAGCCCGTGAGCTCGAGATCAGACTGGACAGCATAGCAAGCCCCCATCTTGACTCCAAGGAAAATCCAGAAAACCTTGGGTGAGGGCAGGAGGATCACCTCCGGCCCAGAGTTCAAGACCAGGTAGAAAGACCAGGATGGCAACAAAATGGAAAGCCAGTGATCGCAGTAGTTTGGGAGGTCCAAGTCGAAAGGGTGGCCCAAGTTGGGCCTTTTGAGAACAACCTGGTCAACCGAGTGAGGAAAGGAAATAAATAAATAAACAAGCAAAAAACAAAGAAATCCATTCTCCTGCAAAGCTTCTGCCCACAGTCTTTCATCCCCTGCCCCCCCATGTGAGGATAACCCAAGCTTGGCACCTTCCAGCACCAACCCCCACAATGGCTGCCCCTCTTTGGTGCAGGAGTTCCCGAGGCTCCCTGGCAGGTTTCCTGCCAACTCTCCTCTCTGCTGGGAGAAATGTGCCCCAGGGAGGCTGACCCTCCCTCTTCACAACCAGGACCTTCTGCCAAGAAAGGCCAGGGACACATCCTTCACCCAGGGACATTTCTTCCCCAATCTCATTTTTCTGACTCTAAAGCCAGTTGTCCTGTGAACACACCATGCGCATTTGAGAATCTGTGTACGATTCTGATGTTTTTGGAGACAGGGTCTGGCTCTGTGGCCCAGGCTGTGGCCCAGGGATACGATGATTTATCACCACCAATCTCGAAATCCCGGGCTCCGGCGATCCTCCCACCTCAGGCTCTGGAGTGGACGGGACAACATGAACCTCTACCCAAGACCCCCTGTTTTGATGGTTGCTAAGATGGTGTCTCCCTCCATGGCCCAGGCTGGTCTTGGGCTCCTGAACTGCTGTCATACTGCCACCTCGACTTCCCAGAGTGTGGGAATCCCAGGCATGTGTCACCGCACCATGTCTTCTGTTTTGTTTTTGATGAAGAATAGAGGCAGGACTTGGGGGCTCAATCTCATCATCCCAATGATTTGGAAGGTCGAGGCCAACTTTCCAAAATGCCCACGGGTCTAGATGTACCCAGGCACTTTTTGCTGAGACCTCGTCTATACCCTCCACCCCAAATGAGCCAGGCTTGGTGGCCTGCGACTGTCTTTCAGGCTCCTCAGAAGTCGAGGGAAAGGCTCACTGGAGCCCAGTGGACCGAGGTTGCTGTGGCCAGGAGGGAGTCACTGTCCTCCAGACTGGGTGACAATTGAGACTCCGACTCAAAGAAAAAAGGAAAAAAGGAAATAAAAGAAGAGCATCCATTTGTGTATGGAGTTGGATCATCATGAACAGACAGAGATCATTTGGGAAGGAGGCTTGAGTCTTGGGCCTAGAGTTTCTTAAGATGATGGATTGGCACAAAATTGGGCTGTGGCTTTGTGAGGCCGAGCAGGGACCCCTGGAGACCATGAGTTTGAGACCAGCCTGGACCACGTAGCGAGACCACATCACTCCCCGGAACACAAACACTCAAGTCGCATGTGGTGTCACCCATGGTCCCAGCTACACGGGATGGAGTGGCGTGGTCCCAGCTACACGGGATAGAGTGGCCTCCAACCCGAGGCATGCGTTTGCATCGCCCCTGTTGACAGGATTTGTGAGTCCCAGCTGGGCACTGTGGCTCTCAGACATCAGCCCCTCCCCCTGGGAGGCCGAGTTGGGAGGCTGCCTGAGCCCAGGATTCGGAGACCAGTCTGGGCGACATGGCCAGACCTCATCTCAAAATCGAGTCAGAGACCCTGGGAGTCACGATCATGCTGCCATGCTCCAGCCTGGCATAAGGAAACTCTGGCAACAAAAAACACACCTCCGACATGCACATGACAGGCCTCCACAGCACCCCAGTGAAAGTTTAGCATTGGCGGGGGACGATAGAGTGATCTGGAGAGGAAAGGGCCCTCCCTACCCCCAAAGGTGGCAGGCAGGGTGACTGGAACCTGGAATGGCCACGGCTTTGCTGAACTGCCTTGATCGCTCTGTGCCTGGCAGACATTCTAGCTCTGGGCTGTCTGTTTCTTGAGCTCACACACTTCTTTGCTGTGGGGCACGAGTGTGGAGGATGGAGGCAGGCCTCTTGGGGGCGCATGGCCGAATGTCCAGGACAGCCGTGTCCAGTGGGCACCTTTAAAACCTCCTGCAAATGACAGGCTGGAAAGTACCTTTTCCTCTCCCATCCCTGAGGATGAGACCTCGCGCTGGTTGGCAGGGGTGGAGGCGGTGGTGGTGGTCGTGATTTTTACTATTTGGAGTCAGAATCCTGCTCTGTTGCCAGGACAGAGCACAGAGCCTCACTCACGGCCACCACACTCCCCACCTGCCGAGGTCAGGCGATCCTACCAATTGTCCCCCAAAGTGACTAAAACCACCAGCCTGCGCAACCACTCCCCACTAGTCTTTGGTTTTATTTTTGATGGCCGACATGCTGTCTCGCACTGTGTCTTTGGCTGCTGTCAAACAGGCAGGCTCAGGCCATCCACTCACCAGAGTCTCCAAAGTTTGGGATGCCAGGATGATCCTCTGAGCCCAACCTATGGTTGTGGTGGTGGTGGAGGTTGGTATTAATATTCTGAGTCAGAGTCCTACTCTGTCAGCAAGGATGTAGCTCAGGGGCCAACTCTCGGCCACCACGTCCTGCACTGGCTGGCCTCTGGTGATCCTTCTGCCATGGCCTCCGAGTGGCCGGAACGACAAGTGTGTGCCACAATGCTCGGCTCATTTTTTTGACTTCTTGTAGAAATGAGGTCTCTTCAAGGTGCCTGGGCGGGTCTCGAACCCAGGGGTTCAGGTCATCTTCTAGCATCGGCCTCCCAGAGCACTGAGATGACAGGTGTGAGCCCCTGTCCAGCCTCCACACCCCTCAGGGCCCCACCAATAAACCCACTACATCTGATGACCCGGGAGTCCAGAGAGGGCAGCTGGAGTCACCCCCAGATTTCTACCCATGGAGAGATCTGACTTCGGTGTGTTTCTCTGCCAGGGTGCCTAACCTTCTGCCCCCATCATCCCCAGGTTGGACCCACTTGCTCCTCTGATGGGCTGAATATGGAAAAGGGAGGGGATGACTCTCAAAACTTCTTGGGGGTGGGTACCACCAGAAGACTCATGTGGTGGCTCCCACAGTCCTGGCTACACGGGTTGTGGTGGCTTCCATCTTGGGGCATTTTTTGGCATCACCCCCGCTGACAGAACGTACAAGTCCAGGCCAGGCACAGTGGCTCACGCCCATTGGCCTAACACCCCAGAATGCCAAGGTGGGAGCCTGCCTGAGCACAGAGGTCAGAGACCAGCCCAGGCAATGTGGCCAGACCTCGTCTTGGTGAGAGGTCCCAAAAATCGAGTCAGGCATGGTGGCCCCTGAAATACTGGCTGCTAGCACCCTGAGGTTGGAGGAGTGCCTGAGCCCCACAGGTCAAGACCTCGAGAGCCACAAGTGTGCTGCTGTGCCCCAGCCTGACCAAAGGAGACTCTGGTGATGAAAAGATGTCTCCCAAGTGTGTCAAGATGGGTGTCTATGGCAAACCAGGGAGAGATTCACGTTGGTGGAGAACAATGGAGCTACCAGGAGAGGAAAGTGCCCTTTCTTGCCCCAAAGGTGGCAGGCAGGGCGAGCACAACCTGGGCTGGCTGTGAAATTGTCGGACCACCTTTATTACTCTGTGCCCAATGCCCACCCTAGCTTAAGACCATCTTTTCTGTTAGCTCACACACGTCTTTGCTGTGAGGCATGAGTGTGGAGGGTTGAGGCAGGCTTACTGGGATGCATGGCCAAAGGAGCATGATGGATATGCCCAGTGGCCACCTTTGAAACATCCTGCAAACAACAAGCTAGAAGGGACTTTTCCTTTGCCATCCCTGAGGGTGACTCCTCACTCTGGGTGACAGGGGTGGTAGTGGTGGTGAATATTATTATTTGGAGTCAGATCCTGCTCAGTCACCCAGGCTGGGGTGCAGGGGCACACTCAAGGCCAAAGTGGGCTCCACCTGCTGGGCTCAGGCGATTCTCCCTCTTTGGCTCCCCAATGGGCTGGAACCCCCATGGGCCTCCGCCACCATGCCAAGCTAGTCTTTGGATTTATTTTTGACGGTAGAGACGCGGTCTCAACCCTTGTCCTGGGCTGGCGTCTAACCCACAGGCCCAGGCCATCCACTCTCCTGGGCCTCTGAAGGTCTGGGCTGCCAGGCTGAGCCCCTGAGACTTGCCTGTGGTTGTGCTGGTAGTTGTGGTGGGTATTAATATGATGATTCATAGTCTCACTCTGTTGCCCAGGCCATAGCGTAGGGACACTCTGTCAGCCTCCGTGGCCTCCACTGACTGGGCTCTGATGATCTTCCTGCCATGGCCTCCCATTGCCTGAAACGACAGGCATGTGACACAATGCTTGGCTCATTTTTTTGGCTTCTTGTAGAGATGAGGTCTTGCCAAGGTGCCCAGGCTGGTGTCGGACCACAGGGCTCAGGCCATCCTCTCACATAAAGCCACCCAGAGAGCCGTGATGACAGGCGTGAGCTCATGTCCCTGGCCTTCACACCCCTTTTGGGGTCCCACCTGGAAGCCCACTCCATACCAATGATGTGTGATCCCAGGGAGGGCAGCCAGAGTCATCCGCTGAGCCCTCCCCTTGCAGAGCACCTGGTACAAGGGTATGTCTCTTTCAGGGTGCCTAACACTCCACCCACCTCATTCCCCAGGGTGGACCCACTCACTCCTCCCAGGGGCCACCTCAAGCCTTCGGGGGGCAGTGATGGCCAGGTGGCTCACGTTTGTCTCCTTGGCACTTGGGGAGTCTGAGACAGGAAGATGGATGGAGTCCGTGAGCTTGAGACCAGGCTGGACACCATAGCAGGCCCACACCTCATCCCCAAGCAAAACCCAGAAAACCTTGGGTGAGTTCAGGCATCTGTAGGTGGGTCAGTTCCAACCCAGAGTTCAAGACCTGGCAGGAAGACCAGGATGTCATCCAAATGGAAAGCATGTGATCTCAGAAGTTTGGGAGGCCCAGGCCAAGAGCATGGCCAGTCGGGCAGTTTGAGAGCAACCTGGTCAAACTAGTGAGGAAAGAAAAGATAAAGAAAGAAATGAAGAAAGAAAGAAAGAGAGAGAGAGAGAGAGAGAGAGAGAGAGAGAGAGAGAGAGAGAGAGAAAGAAAGAAAGAAAGAAAGAAAGAAAGAAAGAAAGAAAGAAAGAAAGAAAGAAAGAAAGAAAGAAAGAATCCGGGCTTGGTGGCTCAACCTGTAATTCCATGCCTTGGGAGGCTGAGGTGAGTGAATTGCCTGAGCCCGCAGGTTCGAGACCCACCTGGGCAACTTGGTGAGACCTCATCTCTACAACAAATCAAAAAATTAGCTGGGTATGGTTGTGCACGCCTGTAGTTCCAGCTACTTGGAAGGTTGAGTCAGAAGAATCACTGGAGCCCAACATGTCGAGGCTGCGGTGGCTGGAAGCGGCCACTGCACTGTACTCTGGGCGACAGAGTGAGTCTCCAACTCAAAAAAAGAAAGAAAGAAAGAAAGAAAGAAAGAAAGAAAGAAAGAAAGAAAGAAAGAAAGAAAGAAAGAAAGAAAGAAAGAAAGAAATTCATTCTTCTTCAAACATTCTGCCCTCAATCCTCCCACCATGCCCCCCACTTATGAGGGTCCCCAAAGCTCGGCATCTTCCAGCCCCAACCCCCCTAATGGCTGCCCGTGCTTTGGTTCGGGAGTTCCTGGGGATCCATGGCCAGGTACATGCGAGCTCTCCTCTCCGAGCTGAGAAATGTTCCCCAGGCAGGCCCACCCTCTGACTCGGCAACAAGGACCTTCCACCAAGAAAGACAAGGGACACATCCCTTGCCCGGAGACATTTCTTCCTCCCCTATCCCATTTTTCCTGGCTCTAAAGCCAGTCGCCCTGTGAACACACCATGTGCAGATGATAATCTGTGTACAATTCTGAAGATTTTGGAGACAGGGTTTGACTCTGAGTCTGAAGCTGGGGCCTGGGGAAACGGCCATCGCTCATGGGCCAGCCTTGCAATCGTGGGCTCTGGCAATCCTCCCACCTCGGCCTCCGGAGTGACCAGGATGATGGGCACCTCAACTCAGAACACGTGATTGAATGGTTGTGTAGATGGGGTCTCCCTGTGTGATATGGG
>NW_007261606.1:0-1104 GCF_000164805.1 Carlito syrichta | reverse complement strand
GACATTGTTGCTCCCCTAAATGCCAACATTGAGTTGTGCATGGTGGTGTCCACGGTCCCAGATACACAGGATGCGGTGGCCTCCATCCCAGGGCGTTCCATAGCATCGACCATGCCCACAAAATGTGCGAGTCCTGGCCAGGCACTATGGCTCACAGCCATCAGCCCTGTGCCCTGGAGGCTGAGGCAGGAGGCTGCCTGAGCCCAGGCAATATAGCCAGTCCTTGTCTCAGTGAGAGGTAACCAAAATCAAGTCCGACTTGGTGGCCCCTGGAGTCCCAGCTGCTTGGGGTCTGAGGTGGGAGGACCACCTGAGTCCTGCAGGGTGAGGACCTGGGAGCCTTGATCGTGCCGCCGTGCCCCAGCTCTGCTGATGGAGACTCCGGTGACAAAAAAAAGGCCTCCCACAGGTGTCACGACAGGTGTCCACGGCTCCCCAGGTAAAGTTATTCATGGAAGGGGAATGATGGAGTGATCAGGAGAGGAAGAGACCCGCCCCTGGCCCGAAGATGGTAGACAGGGCAACTGGAACCTGACTGGCCGCATTGTTACCAGACTGACTTGATTGCTCTGTGCCTGACATACACCCTAGCTCAGGACCATCTGTTCTGTGAGCTCACACAATTATTTGCCAGGGTGCACGAGTGTAGAGTGTGGAGGCAGGACTTCTGGGGCATGTGACCAAATGCACAGGATGGATGTGCCCAGTGGCCACCTTTGAAACCTGTGAATGACAGGCTGGAAAGTGCCTTTCCTTTTCCATCCCTGAGGGTGACTCCTCGTGCTGGGTGTCAGGGGTAGTGGTGGTGGTGATTTTTATTATTTGGAGTAGGAATCCTGTTTGCTTGCCCAGGCCAGAGAGAAGGGTCATGCTCACAGCCACCATGGACTCCACCTGCTGTCCTCAGGCAATACTCCTGCCTTGGCCCCCCGAGTGGCTGGAACAACAGGGCTGTGCCATCACGCCTGGCATATCTTTGGATTTATTTGTCATGGCCAAGACAAGGTCTCTTCCAATATCCTGGACTAGTGTCAAACCCACAGGCATAGCCTGTCCACTCACCTGGGCCTCCAAAGGGCCAGGAAGTGAGGCTGAACCCCTGAG
>NW_007261605.1:1554-14262 GCF_000164805.1 Carlito syrichta | reverse complement strand
TGCTGAGAATGAAGCAGGAATCTGGGTAATGGCAGTCCTCATATACAGGATACTGCACTGCCTCTTGCTAAGAATGAATAAGGAATCTGGGTTACATAAGTCCTCAATCCCGAAAATCGACAGGGCGTCTTGCTAAGGGCTAAACAAAAATCAGGGCTTCGAGAACCCTTCATGTTTTATACCTATTTGTTATGTGGATATTACGAATCAATCATTCCTGGACTCCAGCAACAGTCTGGTACTTTAGTTAGTTGTGAATGAGATTCTGGCAGTACAAGTCCATTTAGATACTCAGAACCTCTGAGGCCAGATTCCAGGACACAAGAAATACTCTCGGATTCTTAGTATGTAAGCCCTGACTTCAGTGTTACCTCATACTCCTGAAACTTCAGTGTCTCCGCTGTTCCGAGTTAGGACTTTGGGTTCAGGTGTTCAAATTTTTAGGAGTTATATTTTGGAGGGAACCAGGAATCTTATAATCCACGTCCCCAGACATATTCTTGTCATCTTTCTATGAGTTTACTAGAGTCTGTACTTCCATATCAACAGGAAACCTATCGTCGTGTTGCTTACAACGAAATAGGAATCTTGGTCAGTGTGTCCCTTGAATGTTTCTACACGTGTTACTAAAGGGAAAACAGGAAACTCGGTTTCCATGTAACTGAAAACATCTGGCCAATTGCTAACTTATCCCTGGCTTAAGACAGTGCTCATACTTAGGAATCGAAAGGGACTTTAGCTAAATGCTAATCTGGAATCTGGGAGTCCTGGTCTCCATATTATTAAGAGCAATGCGCAATATGCATACCACAAATCGGGCATTACCAATACCCAGGAACCTGCTGCACCTCTTTATAATTGTAACTGAGAATCCGGCCTACTGGCCCATTTGTTTCCCAGGGTCCTGAAAGGCCAGATTCCACAATCATAGGATCATCTTGACATTTGTTAATGTGACCACTGGCTTCAGGTTTACCTCGTAGTCCAGAAAATACTGCTGGACATTCGTTTTGGTATTCAGAATATGGGATTAGGGGTTCCCACATACTTAGGACATATTCTTAAGGGGGAACCAGCAATCTTGGATTCCAGGTCCCTGTGAAACTTCTGGCCCTATGAGTATTGGTATGTAAGAGTTTGGACATCAACATCACCAGAAAACGTTCGGGTGTCTTTCTGTTAATAAAAAAGGAATCTGTGTTATGGGAGGCCTCAATCCATGAATTCTACAATGCTCCATTACAAGGGCTTATCTGGAATCTTGGCTTCTAGTTCTCCAAATTCTTCAGAGCAATTTGCCACTTGGAAAGAACAAGTGTCATTATAGATTCCCAGCACCCTTCTGGTTTCTTGATAGTTATAACCAAGAACCAGTCTCTGCAATTCAGTTGGTTTCCTCGGGACAACTAAACCAGATTCCAGGGTTGAAAGAATCACCTCGCCATATTTGTGAGTAACACTTGTCTTAAGATGTAACCTGTAATCCTAAAACTTCCGTTTGTGCATCTATTTGATATGGGCTGGGGATTTTGAGGTTGCTAAGCATGTAGTACATATTTTCAATGGAAACCAGGAATCACGGATTCCACATCCCTGGGAAAAAGCTGGGCATTTGTCTATTTGGATACAGAATTTTTGAATCCAGATCGCCAGAGAAAATCAGGGCTTCTTGCTGAGAATGAGAAGAGATTCCGGGTCCAGAGAGTCCTCAATCATCCAAATCTTTATGGCCTCTTGATAAGTTTAATGAGGAATCTGGGCTTGTAGGTCCCTACATTTTTCAGAGCTTCTTGCTGTGTGGATACCTAAAATCTCTAATTACAAATCCAGGACGATTCCGGTCTTCTTGATAGTTGAAAACGAGCATCTGGACCTAGAATTCCTTTTGTCTATTATGAACATCTTCTGCCATAATCCAGTTCTCCAGGAATCAATTGGCATTTTATGACAAAATCCCTCACTTCAGGTTACCTCAAAAGCGTAATTTCTTATGGTCAGGCTGGTGGGAATTGGGATATTCGTTTTAGAATATTCCACATTTTTATGATGTCTTCTTAAGGGGAATCTGGTAACATGGATTACAGTTCCCAGGTACTATATGGGAGTTTTTCTAATAATATCCAAACAACTGGAATTCTACATTCATCAGGAATTATGTCAAGTATTGCTGAGAATGGAGCAGAAGTCTGTGTAAAGGGAATCTTCATATGTGGAAAACAAAATGACCTCTTGCTACGGAAGTAAAAAAAATCTGGGTTCACGAGTCCTCAAATCCCAAAAAACCTACAGGGAGTCTTACTAAGGGAGAAAAATGTATCAGGGATTTGAAGCATGGATCTCGGGAATGAGAGTCCACATACATAGGAAACGTCATAGCCTCTTACTAAGGATGAATAAGGAATCTGGTTTACACATGTCCTCAATCCTTAAAACCTACAGGGCGTCTTTCTAAGGACTAAACGAGAATCAGGGTTTCGAAGCAAGAATCTGGGTAATGGGAGTCTTCATATACTGGAAACTACACAGCCTCTTGCTAAGAAATAATAAGGAATCTGTATTTCACCAGTCCTCAATGCCAAAAATCTACTGGGCATCTTGCTAAGGGCTAAACAAGAATCAGGATTTCGAAGCAGGAATCTGGGGAATGGGAGTCCTCATATACAGGAAAATACACGGGATCTTGCTAAGGAAGAATAAAGAATCTGGGATACACGAGTCCTCAATTCCTATAATGTACAGGGCATCTTGCTAAGGCCTACAAGACTCTGGGGCTCGATGTCCCCATATTTTTCAGAGGTGTTTCCTATGTGGATATGATGAATCAGTTATTCCAGAAGTCCAGCAACATTCTGGTCCTCTCGATAGTTTAAACGAAATATGGCACTACAAGTCCATTTAGATTCTGGATCCTCTAATGCCACATTCCAAGACACAAGTAATCATCTTGCATTTTTTGAATGTAATCCCTGAGTTCAGGGTTTCCTCGTACTTCAGAAACTTCTGATAGTTCAGCTATTCGGATTTAGCACCTTGGGTTTAGATGTTGCACAATGTTTAGAAGGTATTTTGGGGAGGGCACCATGATCTTGGTATCCAAGTTCACAGGAACATTCTGGAGTCTTTCTATTGGGAGTCACGAGTCTGGACTTCCAGGGCACTGGAAAACATCTGGTCGTATTGGTGAAATCGAAACAGGAATCTGAGGCACTATGTCCCTATAAAGCTTCTACTCATGTTACTAATGGGGAACAAGAAAAATCAGTTTCCATGTGACCAGCAAACTTCTGGGTAGTTGCTAATTTATCCCTGGCTTAAGGAAGTTTGGATAACTAGAAGCCTACAGGATTTTTCTAAATGCTAATCAGGCATTTGGGAGTACCATTCCCCACATTTTTCAGAGCTAATTCCTATATTCGTACCACAAATCTGTCATTACTAATAACCACGAAGGAGCTGCTCCTCTTCTTAGTTGTAATAGAGAATCTGACCATCTACTTGGTTTTTTTTGCAGAAGGCTGTAAGACCAGATTCGACAACCCAATGAATCATCTCGCCATTTTTAGTGTAATTTCTGGCTTCAGGTTTGCCTCCTAATCCAGAAACTACTGCTGGAATTTTAGATTGATTTCGGAACTTGGGATTAGGAGTTCCCACATATTTAGGACATTCTTAAAGGGGATCCAGCAATCTTGGATTCCAGGGACCTCCTTTCATTTTGGGCGAATGAATATAGGTATATAAGAGTTTTTACTTCCACGTGGTCAGATAACGTCTGGGAGGCTTACTAAGAACAAAAAGAATCTGGGATATGTGGGTCGCCAAACCAAGAAGTCTACATGGTCACAGTATAAGGGCTAATCAGGAATCTGGGCTTCTAATTCCCGACATTATTTAGGGCTACGTGCCTCTTGGACATGACAATTTTGTCATTATAGAATCTCAGCAACCTTCTGGTCTTCTAGATAGTTGTAACTGAAAATGTGGACCTACAAGTCGATTGGGTTCCTCAGGACAACAAAGGGCAGATTCCATGACACAAAGATTCTTATCACCATATTTGTAGGTAACTCTCGTCTTAAGATGTACCTTGTAATCCTAAAACTTCCATTTCTCCTTCAATTCGGATAGGAATCTGTTGTTTTGAGGTTGCTAAATATTTATTAGGTATTTTAAGGGTAATCAAGATTCTTGGATTCCACGCCCTAGGAAACTCCTGGGCACATGCGTATTTGTATACAGAGTTTGGGGATCCACATCAGGAGGGAATATCAGGGCATCTTGCTGAGAACCAAATGGAAATACGGTTCTAGGAGTCCTCATTCGACAAATGTACAGGGCCTCTACATAAGGTTTCATCAGCAATCTGGTCTTCAAGGTCCGTACATTTTTCAGAGCTACTTCCTCCGTGGTTACCCTAAATCTGTCATTAGAGATCGGCAGCAACTTTCTGGTCCTCTTCATAGTTGTAATCAGGGTTCTGGCCATACAAATCCTTTTGTCTCCTAGGAACATCTACGAACATAATCAGTTACCCCAGGAATCCAAAGGCATATTGGTTCATAATACCTCGATTAAGGTTACCTCCAACTACAGAAATTTCTTGTGGTCGTGCTGGTGGGAATTGGGACATTGGGTTTAGAAGATTCCACATTTTGGGGGTGGCCTTGTTAAGAGGAACCAGGAATCTTGGATTCCAGTTCCCCAAGAACGTAATGGGAGTCTTTCTCTTGATATCCAAACAACTGGAATTTTAGGCCACGAAGAAATGTCTCAGCGCCTTGCTAAGAATGAAGCAGGATTCTGGGTAATGGACGTCTGCGTATACTGAAAAACACGGCCTCTTCCTGAGGAAGAATGAGGATTTTAGGTTGCACTAATCCCCAATCCCAAAAATCCACAGGGCGTCTTATTAAGAGGTAACCAAGATTCCGGTCTTTGGAGTAGGAATCTGGGTAATGCGAGTACTCATATACAGGAAACTGCACTGCCTATTGCTAAGGAAGCATAAGGAATATGGTTACACGTGTCCTCAATCACAAAAAAAATTCAGGGCGTATTGCTAAGGGGTAAACATGAATCAGGGTTTTGATGCATGTATCTGGGGAAATGGAGTCCTCATATACAGGCAATTACACGGCCTTTTGTTAAGAAAGAATAAGGAATCTGGGTTACACGTGTTCTCAATCCCCAAAAAACTGCAGGGTGCTTTGCTAAGGGCTAAACAAGATTCAGGGATTCGAAGCAGGATTGTGGCATATAGTCCTCATTACAGGAAAATTTGCGGCCTCTTGCTAAGGAAAAATAAAGGATCTGTTTTAAACGGTTCTTCAATCACAAAACCTACATGGGGTCTTGCTAAGGGATAAACAAGAATCAGGTTTCAAAATAGGAATCTAGGGAAAGGGAGTCCTCATATACAGGACACCTCACAGACTCTAGTGAAGGAAGAATAAGGAATCTGTGTTACACGAGTCCTCAACATGAAAAAATTCTCAGGGCGTCTTGCTATGGGACAAACAAGAATCAGGGCTTCGAAATCCCCTCATGTTGTGAAGCTATTTGGCATGTGGATATTACAAATCAGTCGATTCTGGACTCCAGTAACATTCTGGTTCCCTTGATAGTTGTAAACGGGTATCTGGCCCTACAAGTCCTTTAGTTTCCTTGGGACAAGTAAAGTCAGATTGCAGGACCAAAAGGATCATCTTGCCATATTTGGATGTAACTCTGATCTTCAGATGAACCTTGTAAGTCTTAAAAATCCGTTTTTCCTTTTATTTAGAGAAGGGCTGTGGGTTTTGCAGTTGCCAAATGCTTAGTAAGTATTTTTAAAGGTAACCAGGAATCATGGATTCCTCATCCCTATGACCCTACTGGATATCTGTCATTTTGGATACAGTGTTTTTTAATTCACATCGACAGGGAAAATCAGGGCATCTTGCTGAGAAAGAAAAGGGAATCCGGGTTCTTGGAGTTCTCATTCACAGAAGCCTACAGGGCCTCATGATAAGGTTTAAGCAGGAATCTGGGCTTCTAGGTCCCCACATTGTTAGGGTGTCTTGTACATAGGAACCAGGAATCTTTGATTCCAATTCCCCCAAGAAACTTCTGGGAGTCTTACTATTGCTATCCAAACAACTTGAATTCTACATCACCAGGAAATGTCTTGGTGTCTTGCTGAGAATGAAGCAGGAATCTGGGTAATGGCAGTCCTTATATATTGGACACTGCACTGCCTCTTGCTATGGATGAATAAGGAATCTGGGTTGCATGAGTCCTCAATCCCGTAAATTGACAGGGCGTCTTGTTAAGGGCTAAACAAGAACCAGGGTTTCGAGCACCCTTCATGTTTTAGAGCTATTTGTTATGTGGATATTGTGAATCAATCATTCCTGGACTCCAGCAACACTCTGGTTGTGAACAAGAATCTAGCACTACAAGTCCATTTAGATACTTGGAACCTCTGATGACAGATTCCGGGACACAAGAAATCCTCTCGGATTTTTTGCATGTCAGCCCTGACTTCATTGTTACCTCGTACTCCTGAAACTTCCTTGGCTCCGCTGTTCAGAATTAGTATTTTGAGTTTAGGTTTTCAAATATTTAGGAGGTTTTTTTGGAGGGAACCAGGAATCTTAGAATCCACGTCCCCAGGCATATTGTTGTCATCTTTCTATGTTTATATAAGAGTCTGGACTTAAAAGTCAACAGGAAACATCTCGTCGTTTTGCTTAGAACCAAGTAGGAATCTGGGTCACTGTGTCCCTTGAAACTTTCTACACATGTTACTTAAGAGAACCCAGGAAATTCGGTGTCCATATAACTTGAAAACCTCTGGCCAATTGCTAAATTATCCCTGGCTTAACACAGTGCTCATACTTAGGAATCGACAGGGACTTTAGCTAAATGCTAATCTGAAATCTTGGAGTCCTGGACCCCATATTATTGAGAGCAAGGCCGTATTGCATACCACAAATCGAGCATTACCGTTCCCCAGGAACGTGCTGCACCTCTTGATAGTTGTAACTGAGAATCCGGCCTACTGGTCCGTTTGTTTCACAGGGTCCTGAAAGGCCAGATTCCACAATCATAGGTTCATCTTGTCCTTTTTTCTGTGACCACTGTCTTCAGGTTTACCTCATAGTCCAGAAACTTCTGCTGGACATGCGTTTTGGTATTCAGAATATGTGATTAGGGGTTCCTACATATTTAGGACGTATTCTTAAGGGGGAACCAGCAATCTTGGATTCCAGGTCCCTGGGAAACTTCTGGCCCTATATGTATTAGCATGTAAGAGTTTGGATATCCACCTCACCAGAAAACATCCAGGTGTCTTTCTGATAATAAAGAAGGAATCCGTGTTATGGGAGGCCTCAATCCATGAATTCTACAGTGCTCCATTATAAGGTCTTATCTGGAATCTGGGCTTCTAGTTCTCCAAATTCTTCAGAGAAACTTGCCACTTGGAAAGGACAAGTGTCATTATAGATTCCCAGCACCCTTCTGGTTTCTTCATAGTTATAACCAAGAACCAGTCTCTGCCATTCAGTTGGTTAACTCAGGACAACTAAACCAGATTCCAGGACTGAAAGAATCATCTCACCATATTTGTGTAACACTTGTCTTAAGATGTAACATGGAATCCTAAAACATCCGTTTGTGCATCTATTTGATATGGGCTGGGGCTTTTGAAGTTGCTAAGCATGTAGTACATATTTTTAAAGGTAACCAGGAATCACGGATTCCACGTCCCTGGGAAAAAGCTGGGCATTTGTATATTTGCATACAGAATTTTCAAACCCAGTTCGGAAGGGAAAATCAGGGCATCTTGCTGAGAATGAGATGAGAATCCGGGTCCAGGGAGTCCTCAATCATCAAAATCTATAGGGCCTCTTGATAAGTTTAATGAGCAATCTGGGTTTTTAGGTCCTTACATTTTTCAGAGCTACTTGCTGGGTGGATACCTAAAATCTCTCATTACAGATCCAAGACGATCCCAGTCCTCTTGATATTTGAAAACGAGCATCAGGACCTAGAATTCCTTTTGTCTCTTATGAACATCTTCGGCCATAATCCAGTTCCCCAGGAATCAATTGGCATTTTACGACAAAATCCCTTGCTTCAGGTTACCTCAAATTACGGAAATTTCTTGTGGTCAGATTGGTGGGAATTGGGATATTGGGTTTAGAATATTACACATTTTTATGATGTCTTGTTAAGGGGAATCTGGTAACCTGGATTACAGTTCCCAGGTACTATAAGGGAGTTTTTCTATTGATATCCAGACAACTGGAGTTCTATGTTCATTCGGAAATATCTCAAGTATTGCTGAGAATGGAACAGGAATCTGCGTAAAGGGAGCCCTCCTATTTGAGAAACTACATGGCTTCTTGCTATGGAAGAAAAAAAAATCTGGGGTATATGAGTCCTCAAATGCCAAAAAACCTACAGGGAGTCATACTAAAGAGAAAAATGTATCAGGATTTGAAGAATGATTCTGGGGAATGGGAGTACTCGTATAGGAAACGTCACAGCCTCTTGCTAAGGATGAATAAGAAATCTGTGTTACACATGTCCTCAACCCTTTAAAACTACAGGGGATCTTTCTAAGGACTAAACAAGAATCAGGGTTTCGAAGCAGGGATCTAGGTAATGGGAGACTTCATATAAGCAAACTACACAGCCTCTTGCTAAGAAAGAATAAGGAATCTGGTTTTCATGAGTCCTTGATGCCAAAAATCTACTGGGCGTCTTGCTAAGGGCTAAACAAGAATCAGGATTTCGAAGCAGGATCTGGGGAATGGGAGTCCTCATATACATGAAAATACATGATCTCTGCCTAAGGAAGAATAAAGAATCTGGGTTACAGGAGTCCTCAATTCCTATAATGTACAGGGCGTCTTCCTAAGGCTTACAAGACACCGGGCTTCGAAGTCCCCATAGTTTTCAGAGCCGTTTCCCCATGTGGATATTATGAATCAGTCATTCCAGAAGTTCAGCAACATTCTGGTCTTCTCGATAGTTTAAACGAAAATATGGCACTACAAGTACATTTAGATTCTGGATTCTCTAACGCCAAATTCCAGGACACAAGTAATCATCTCGGGTTTTTTTAATTTAAGCCCTGAGTTCAGGGTTACCTCGAACTCCAGAAAATACTGGTAGTTCAGCTATTCGGAATTAGGACCTTGGGCTTAGATGTTCCACCATGTTTAGAAGGTATTTTTGGTAGGGCACGAGGGTCTTGGTTTCCAAGTCCACAGGGACATTCTGGAATCTTTCTAATGGGAACCATGGGTGTGGACTTCCAGGGCACTGGGAAACATATGTTCGTATTGCTGAGTTCGAACAGGAATGTGAGACACTATGTCCCCAGAAAGCTTCTACCCAAGTTACCAATGTGGAACAAGAAAAATCAGTTTCCATGTGACCAGCAAACTTCTGGGTAGTTGCTAATTTATCCCTGGATTAAGGAAGTTTGCATAACTAGAAGCCCACAGGATTTTTCTAAATGCTAATCAGGCATTTGGGAGTCCCAGTCCCCACATTTTGCAGAGCGAATTCCTATATCCGTTCCACAAATCTGACATTACTAATCACCACGAACCAGTTGCTCCTCTTCTTAGTTTAAATAGAGAATCAGGCCATCTGCTTGACTTTTCCTGCAGGAGGCTTTAAGGCCAGATTCCACAATGCAATGAATCATCTCGCCATTTTTAGTGTAATTTCTGGCTTCAGGTTGACCTCCTAATCCAGAAACTAATGCTGGAATTTTAGATTGATTTCAGAACTTGGGATTAGGAGTTCCCACATATTTAGGACGTATTCTAAAAGCGGATCCAGCAATCTTGGATTCCAGGGATCTCCTGACCTCTGGGAGAATGAATATTGGTATATAAGAGTTTTTACTTCCACATGGTCAGGTAACTTCCGGGAGTCTTACTGAGAACAAAAAGAATCTGGGTTACAATGGTCGCCAAACCAAGACGTCTACTTAGGCACATTATAAGGGCTAATCTGCAATCTGGGCTTCTAATTCGCCACATTATTTAGGGTACAAGTCTCTTGGATATGACAATTTTGTCATTAGAGAATCTCAGCAAACTTCTGGTCTTCTTGATAGTTGTAACCGAGAATGTGGACCCACAAGTCCATTTTGTTCCTCAGGTCAACAAAGGGCAGATTCCAGGACCCAATGATTCTTATCACCATATTTGTAGGTAATTCTCATCTTAAGATGTACCCTGTAATCCTAAAACTTCCGTTTGACCTTCAATTCGTATAGGGGCCTGGCGTTTTGAGGTTGCCAAATATTTATTAGGTATTTTAAGGGTAATCAAGATTCATGGATTTCACAATTTCTGGGCATCTGTGTATTTGTATACTGAGTTTTGGCACCACATGACGAGGGAAAATCAGGGCCCCTTGATGAGAACGTAAAGGAAATCCAGATATAGTAGTCTTTATTCGCCAAATGTACAGGGCCTCTTCATAAGGTGTAATGAGCAATTTGGTCTTCAAGGTCCCTATATTTTTCAGAGCTACTAGCTCCGTGGATACCCTAAATCTGTCATTAGAGATCCCCAGGAACTTTCTGGTCCTCCTTATAGTTGTAATAGAGGTTCAGGCCATACATATCCTTTTGGCTCCTAGTAACATCTACGAACATAATCAGTTACCTGAGGAATCATATGGCAAATTGGTTCAAAATCCCTCGATTCAGGTTACCACCAACTACAGAAATTTCTTGTGGTCGGGCTGGTGGGAATTGGGACATTGGATTTAAAAGATTCCATATTTTGGGGTTGTCTTGTTAAGAGGAACCAGGAATCTTGGATTCCAGTTCCCCAAGAATCTTTTGGGAGTCTTTCTTTTGATATCCAAACAACTGGAATTTTAGGCCACCAAGAAATGTCTCAGCACCTTGCTGAGAATGAAGCAGGATTTTGGGTTATGGGCGTCCTCATATATAGAAAAACACGGACTCTTGCTAAGGAAGAATGAGGAATTTTGGTTGCACTAATACTCAAATCCAAAAATCCACAGAGCATCTAATTAAGAGGTAACCAAGAATTCGGTATTTGAAGTAGGAATCTGGGAAATGGGAGTACTCATATACAGGAAACTGCACTGCCTATTGCTAAGGAAGAATAAGGAATATGGTTACACGTGTACTCAATCACAAAAGAATTCAGGGTTTCTTCCTAAGGGCCAAACAAGAATCAGGGTTTTTGATGCATGAATCTGGGGAAATGGAATCGTCATAAACAGGCAATTACACAGCCTTTTGCTAAGAAAAAAATAAGGAATCTGGGTTACACGTGTTCTCAATCCTCAAAAAAACTACAGGGTGCCTTGCTAAGGCCTGAAAAAGATTCAGGTATTCGAAGTAGGAATGGGGCATAGAGTCCTCATTACAGGAAACTTATCGGCCTCTTGTTAAGGGAAAATAAGTGATCTGTTTTAAACGGTTACTCAATCACAAAATCTACATGGCGTCTTGCTAAGGGCTAAACAAGAATCAGGTTTCAAAAAGGAATCTGGGAAAAGGGAGTCCTCCTATACAGGACACTATACAGACTCTAGCAAACGAAGAATAAGGAATCTGTGTTACACGAGTCCTCAATGTGAAAAAATTCTCAGTGCATCTTGCTACGGGACAAACAAGAATCAGGCCTTCGAACTCCCCTCATGTTGTGAAGCTATTTAGCATGTGGATATTACGAATCAGTCAATTCAGGACTCCATCAACATTCTGGTTCTCTTGATAGTTGTAAATGCATATCTGGCCCTACAACTCGCTTAGGTTCCTCGGGACAACTAAGGACAGATTACAGGACCAAAAGGATCATCTTGCCATATTTGGATGTAACTCTGGTCTTCAGATGAACCTTGTAAGTCTTAAACTTCCGTTTGTCCTTTTATTTTGAGAAGGGCTGAGAGTTTTGCAGTTGCCAAATGTTTAGAAAGTATTTTTAAAGGTAATGAGGAATCATGAATTCCTCATCCCTAGGACCCTTCTGGCTATCTGTCTTTTTGGATACACTGTTTTGTAATCCACATCGACAGGAAAAACCAGGGCATCTTGCTGAGAATGAAAAGGGAATCTGGGTTCTTGGAGTGCTCATTCGCGGAAGTCTACAGGACCTCTAGATAAGGTTTACTCAGGAATCTGGGCTTCTAGGTCCCCACATTGTTAGGGTGTCTTGTCCATGGGAACCAGGAATAATGGATTCCAATTCCCCCAAGAAACTACTGGGAGTCTTACTATTGTTATGCAAACAACTGGAATTCTATTCCACCAGGAAATGTCTCGATGTCTTGCTGAGAATGAAGCAGGAATCTGGGTAATGGCAGTCCTTATATACAGGATACTACACTGCCTCATATTAAGGATGAATAAGGAATCTGGGTTACATGAGTCCTCAATCCCGTAAATCGACAGGGTGTCTTGCTAAGGGCTAAACAATAACCAGGGCTTCGAGAAACCTTCATGTTTTAGAGCTATTGTTATGTGAATATTATGAATCAATCTTTCCTGGACTCCAGCAACACTCTAGTACTATTGATAGCTGTGAACAAGAATCTGGCACTACAAGTCCATTTAGAAACTCGGAACGTCTGATGCCAGATTCCAGGACACAAGAAATCCTCTCATGTCGGTGACCTGCACTGACCAAGGGGGGGTTAGGACCGCACCGGTGAATC
>NW_007261605.1:0-1534 GCF_000164805.1 Carlito syrichta | reverse complement strand
AGTCCTCATTACAGGAAACTTATCGGCCTCTTGTTAAGGGAAAATAAGTGATCTGTTTTAAACGGTTACTCAATCACAAAATCTACATGGCGTCTTGCTAAGGGCTAAACAAGAATCAGGTTTCAAAAAGGAATCTGGGAAAAGGGAGTCCTCCTATACAGGACACTATACAGACTCTAGCAAACGAAGAATAAGGAATCTGTGTTACACGAGTCCTCAATGCGAAAAAATTCTCAGTGCGTCTTGCTACGGGACAAACAAGAATCAGGCCTTCGAACTCCCCTCATGTTGTGAAGCTATTTAGCATGTGGATATTACGAATCAGTCAATTCAGGACTCCAGCAACATTCTGGTTCTCTTGATAGTTGTAAACGCATATCTGGCCCTACAACTCCCTTAGGTTCCTCGGGACAACTAAGGACAGATTACAGGACCAAAAGAATCATCTGGCCATATTTGGATGTAACTCTGGTCTTCAGATGAACCTTGTAAGTCTTAAACTTCCGTTTGTCCTTTTATTTTGAGAAGGGCTGAGAGTTTTGCAGTTGCCAAATGTTTAGAAAGTATTTTTAAAGGTAATGAGGAATCATGAATTCCTCATCCCTAGGACCCTTCTGGCTATCTGTCTTTTTGGATACACTGTTTTGTAATCCACATCGACAGGAAAAATCAGGGCATCTTGCTGAGAATGAAAAGGGAATCCGGGTTCTTGGAGTGCTCATTCGAGGAAGTCTACAGGGCCTCTTGATAAGGTTTAATCAGGAATCTGGGCTTCTAGGTCCCCACATTGTTGGGGTGTCTTGTACATGGGAACCAGGAATCTTGGATTCCAATTCCCCCAAGAAATTACTGGGAGTCTTACTATTGTTATGCAAACAACTGGAATTCTATTCCACCAGGAAATGTCTCGGTGTCTTGCTGAGAATGAAGCAGGAATCTGGGTAATGGCAGTCCTTATATACAGGATACTACACTGCCTCATATTAAGGATGAATAAGGAATCTGGGTTACATGAGTCCTCAATCCCATAAATCGACAGGGTGTCTTGCTAAGGGCTAAACAAGAACCAGGGCTTCGAGAAACCTTCATGTTTTAGAGCTATTGTTATGTGAATATTATGAATCAATCTTTCCTGGACTCCAGCAACACTCTAGTACTATTGATAGCTGTGAACAAGAATCTGGCACTACAAGTCCATTTAGAAACTCGGAACCTCTGATGCCAGATTCCAGGACACAAGGAATTCTCTCAGATTTTTTGTAAGTAAGCACTGACTTCAGTGTTACCTCGTTCCAGAAACTTCTGTGACTCCGCTCTTTGGAATTAGGACTCTCGGTTTAGGCGTTCAAATTTTTATTAGGTATTTTATGAAGGGAACCAGAAATCTTAGAATACAGGACCCCAGGCATATTTTTGTCTTCTTTCTATGGGTTTACAAGAGACTGGACTTCCAAGAACCTTATGGGAGTCTTTCTCTTCATATCCAAACAAGTGAAATTCTAGTTCCCCAGGAAATGTCTCAGCACGTTGCTGA
>NW_007261604.1:1381-11246 GCF_000164805.1 Carlito syrichta | reverse complement strand
GGTGGCAGGGGTGGTGGTGGTGATGGTGATTATTATTTGGAGTCGGCATCCCAATCTGTAAGACCAGAGTTCAGAGACATGTTCATAGTCACTGTGGAGTCCACCTGCCAGGCTTAGGCGATCCTCCCACCTTGGTCTCCAGAGTGGCTGGAACCTCAGGCCTGAGCCACCATGCATGGCTAATCTTTTGATATTTTTGGTGGTTGATACAAGGTTTTGCTCCATGTCCCTGGCTGGTGTTGAACATGCAGCCCCAGACCGTTCACTTGCCTGGGCCAGCAAAGGGCCGGGATTTCCAGGCTGAGCCCCTGAGCCTGGCCATGGTTGTGGTGGTGGTGGTGGTGGTTGGTATTATTATTCTGAGTTGGAATCCCACTCTCTCACCCAGGCTGGAGTGCAGGGGCCTGCTCTCGACCACCACAGCCTCAACAGCCTAGGCACCATGGCTAGACCTTGTCAGAGCAACAGGTCTCCAAAATTGATACAGGTGTGGTGGGCCCTGGAGACCTGGCTACTCAGGGAGTGAGGCAGGAAGACTGCCTGGGTCCCACATAGTGAGGTCTCAGGAGCCATGATCATGCTGTTGTGCTCCAGCCCATCCAATGGAGACTCCAGCAACAAAAATGATGCCTCCCAAGTGAATCACGATGGGCGTCCATGGCTCTCCAGGGAAAAGTCACTTCAGGCAGGGGATGATGGAGTGAACAGGAGAGGAAGGGGCCCTTCCCCAACATTAAGGTGGCAGACCGGGTGACCAGAACCCGAGCTGACTACAGCATTGCCAGACTGCCTTGATTTCTCTGTGCCCTATGGCTGCCCTAACCCTGGGCTCTCTCTTCCATTAGCTCATACGAGTCATTGCCATTGGGCATGAGTGTGGAATGTGGAGATAGGCCTTCTGGGATATGTGGTAGAAGGTGTGTGATGGATGTGCTCAGTGGCCACCCTTGAAACATCCTGCAAATGACAGGCAGGAAAGTGCCTTTTCCTCTCCCATTCCTGAGGGTGACACCTTGCTCTGGGTGGATAGGGTGGTGGTGGTGGTGGTAGTTCTTATTATTATTCCTCTATATTGCCAAGGTTAGAGTGCAGGGGAATGCTCACAGACACCGCAGACTCCCCCTGTGGGACTCGCGATCCTTCAACCTCAGCCCCCAATTGGCTGGAACCACAGGCCTTTACCACCACAGCCGGCTAATCTTTGGATTTGATTTTCATGGACGAGATGAGGTCTTGCCCCATATACTGGGCTGGTGTCAAACCCAAAGGCTCAGGCTGACCACTTGCCTGGGCCTCTGAAGGGCTGGGATGCCAGGCTGAGTCCCTGATACTGGCATGTGGTTGTTGTGGTGGAAGTTGTTGGTATTATTCTTAATGTCCCACTCTGTCACCCAGGCCTGAGCACATGGGACCACACTCAGCCATCATGGCCCCCAAAGGATGATCTCTGGCGATCATCCTGCTGTGGTCTCCCAAAGGGCTGGAATGAAAGTCCTGCATCACCAAACTTGGCTCTTTTTTTTGGCTTCTTTAGAGGTGAGGTCTGGCCATGGTGCCCAGGCTGATCTCCCACCTGGGGGCTCAGGTCATCCTTTCACTTCAACATTCCAGGACACTGAGAAGACAGGCATGAGCCCCCCTCCGCTGGACCTCAACACCCCTCTTGGGGCCCCACCGCAAGGTCTGCTCTCTTTTGACGACCTAGGACCCCAAAGAGGGTGGCTGGAGTTGCCCACCGTGCCTCCCCATGGGGAGGGACTGGTGCATGGATGTGTCTCCGCCAGGAAGTCCACCCCTCCTCCCACCTTGTTCTCCAGGGTGAACCTGCTAGCTTGTTCAGGGACAGCCATGGGCAAAGGGAGGGCGTGACTCAAACCTTCAGGGGAGCAGAGACGGCTGGGAGACTAACGCCTGTCTCTTCAGCACTTGGGGAGGCCGAGACAGGAAGATGGCTGAATCCCGGGAGCTCCAGACCAGGCTGGACACCATAGGTAGTCCCCACTTGACCCCTATCAAAACCCAGAAATTCCTGTATGAGGCCATGCCACAGTGGGAGAATCACCTCCGGCCCAGAGTTCCAGACCAGGTGGGAGACCAGGATATCAATAAAATGGAAAGTCTGTGTAACCAGCAGTTTGAGAGGCCCAGGACGAGAGCATGGCATGAGTTGGTTGGTTTGAGAGTAGCCTGGGAAACCTAGGAAGGAAAGAAAAGAAAGAAAGAAAGAAAGAAAGAAAGAAAGAAAGAAAGAAAGAAAGAAAGAGAGAGAGAGAAGGAAGGAAGGAAGGAAGGAAGGAAGGAAGGAAGGAAAGAAAGAAAGAAAGAAAGATCCATTCTCATGCAAAACTGCCCTCAGTTCTTTCTCCCCCCACATGTGAAGGTCCCCAAAGCTCGGCACCTTTCAACCACAACCACCCCAAATGGCTGCCCTCGCTTTGGTGTGGAAGTTCCCAAGGCTTCCTGGATGTGTTCCTGCAGGCTTACCTCTCTGAGCTGTGAATGTGCCTCAGGCAGGCCTACCTTCTGACTCAGCAACGAGAACCTTCTGCCAAGAAAGACCAAGGGCACATCTCTCACCCGAGGATATTTGTTTCCTCCCAATCCCATTTTTCCTGGCTGTAAAGCCAGTTGCCCTGTGAACACACCATGTGCATTTTAGAATCTGTGTAGATTCTCATGTTTTTGGAGACAGGGTCTGGCTCTGTGGTCCAGGCTGGGTTCCAAAGTCTCGAATGTCATTCACCACCAGTCTCGAAATTGTGGGCTCTGGCAATCTACCTGCCTCAGCCTCCAGAGTGGCCGGTACTACAGGCACTGCGACTGAAGACCCCCGTTTGGATGGGTACGGAAACGGGGTCTCCCTGCATGGCCCAGGCTGGCCTTGGGCTCCTGGGCTTCAGCCATCCTCGTCCTCAGCATCCCAGGCTGTGGTGGCTGGAAGTGAGCCACTGCCCTCCATCCTGGGGGACGGAGTGAGAATCCGACTCAAAGAAAAAATGAAAAAAGAGAAAAAAAAGAGCATCCATTTGTGTATGGAGTTGGTATCACCATCAACAGACACAGATCATTTGGGAAGGAAGCCCCAGAATTGGGCCTAAAGTTCCCAAAAGATAATTTATTGGCAGAATATCAGACTGTGGCTTTGGGAGACCGAAGTGGGGAACCACTGGAGCCTGGGAGTTCAAGATCAGCCTGGGCCACTTAGCAAGTTTTCATTGCTACCCAGAATGCAAACACTGGATTCTCACGTGGTGATGCCTGTGGTCCTGGCTACACAGGATGCAGTGTCCTCCATCCTGGGGACAGTCACACCTCCACCAACAGAACAATCAAGTTCATGTCAGGCACTGTGGCTCATGGCCATCAGTCCCATGCCCTGCGAGGCCGATGTGGGAGGCTGTCTGAGCCCAGGGTTTTGAGACCAGCCCGACGATGTGGCCAGACCTCATCTTGGCGAGACATCCCCAAAATCGAGTCAGGCATGGTGGTCCCCAGAGTCCCAGTTGCTCAGGGGTTAAAGTGGGAAGACCTCCTGAGCCCCACAGGTTGAGGCCCAGGGATCCACAATTGTGCTGCCATGCCCCAGCCAGACCAACGGAGACTCCGGAGACAAAAAGGATGTCTCCCACGTGCATCACGACAGGCGTCCAGAGTGCCCCACAAAAAGTCTGCTTTGGTGGAAGGCAATGGAGTGATCAGGAGAAGAAGGGGCCCTCTCACCGCCCAGAGGTGGCAGATCTGTCACCAGGACCTGGGCTGGCCGCAGCATTTCTAGACCATGCTGATTACTCTGTGCCTGATGGCCACCCTAACTCGGGGCCGTCTGTACTGTGAGCTCCCACGCGATTTTGCCATGGGGAATGAGTGTGGAGGGTGGAGGCTGGTCTTCTGGAATGCATGGCCAAAGGTGCGGGATGGACTTGCCAGGTGGTCACCTTTGAAATTTTCTGCAAATGGCAGGGGGAATAGAGCTTTTTCTCTCCCATTCCAGAGTGTGACATCTCAAACTGGGTGACAGGGGTGGTGGTGGTGATAATTATTATTTGGACTTGGAATATCACTCTGTCACCCATGCCTTAGCACAGGGGCATGCTCACAGGCACCACGGACTCCACCTACCAGTCTCAGGTGATCATCTCGCCTCGGCACGCTGAGTGACTGGAACCACAAGCCTGTGCCACCATGCCCAGCTAATCTTTGGATTCATTTTTCATGGCCAAGACGAAGTATTGCCCAGTGTCCCTGACTAGGTCTTGAACTCACAGATTCAGGCCATTCACTCGCCTCAGCCTCTGAAGGGCCGAGATGCCAGGCTGAGCCTTTGAGCCCAGCCTGTGGTTGTGGCGATGGTGGTTGGTATCATCCATCATACTGAGTTGGAGTCATGCTTTGTTGCCCAGGCCAGAACGCAGGGAACCACTCTCGGCCACTGTGACCTCCACCAGCTGGGCTCCGGTGATCCTCTCACCATAGCCTCCCAAGTGGCTGGAACAACAATCGTGTTCCACCACCCTTGCCTCAATTTTTTTTTGATTCTTGTAGAGATGAGGTTTCACCAAGGTCTCAAACTCCCACGTGATCAAGCCATCCTCTCATCTCGGCCTCTCAAAGCACTGGGATGGCAGGCATGAGCCCCAGTGCCCAGGCTCCACACCCATCTCAGGGCCCCACACCATGAGGTCTGCTCCCTTCGGATAAACCAGGAGCCTGGAGAGGACAGCTTGAGTCACCCGCCGAAACCACCCCTGGGGAGCACCTGGCAATGGGACATGTCTCCGCTGGGGTGCAGACCCCTCTGCCTGCCTCAATCCCCCGGTTGGGCCTGCTCGCTCCTACCAGGGTCTTCCTCAGGGAAAGGAAGGGCATGACTTTCAAACCATCGGGAGTCCTGGCCTGGTGATTCATGCCTGTCTCCTTGGCACTCGGGGAGGCTGAGATGGGAAGATGGCCAGAGCCCGGGAGCTGAGACCAGGCTGGAGACCATAGCAAGCCCCCACCTTGACCCCAAGCAGAACCCAAAATTACTTGGGTGAGGGCAGGCCTTGGTGGGAGGATTGCATCAGCCCTAGAGTTCAGCACCAAGCAGGAAGACCAGGATGTCAACCAAATGGAAAGCCTGAGATAGCAGCAGTTTGGGAGGCTGAGGTAGAGAGGAGGGACCGAGTTGGGCAGTTTGAGAGCAACCTGGGTTACCAAGTGAGGAAACAAAGAGAGAGAGAGAGGAAAAGAAAGAAAGAAAGAAAGAAAGAAAGAAAGAAAGAAAGAAAGAAAGAAAGAAAGAAAGAAAATCTAAGTCAACAAGAAATCCATTCTCCTGCAATTCTTCTGCCCTCAGTCCTTCCCCCTGCCTCCCCCACATACGAGGGTCCCCCTAGCTCAGAACCTTCCAGCCCCAATCTCCCCAAAGGCTGCCCATGCTTCATTTAATTAGTTCCCGAGGCTCCCTGGCCATCTTCCTGCCAGATCTCCTCTCTGAGTTCAGAAATGTGCCCCAGGGAGGCAAACCATCCAACTCGGTAATGAGTAACTTCCACCAAGAAAGACCAGGGACACATCTCTCACCCAGGGACATTTCTTTCCCCCAATCTCATTTATCCTGGTTATAAAGCCAGTCTCCCTGTGAACACACCGCACACAGTTGAGAATCTGTGTATGATTCTGATGTTTTGGGAGACAGGGTCTTACTCTGTGGCCCAGGCTGGAGACTCAGGATATGACCATCATTCACCAACAAGCTCAAAATTTTGGCCTCCGGAGATCATCCTGCCTCATCCTCCGGAGTGGCCTGGAGGCCCTATACCTCAAACCCAGACTCCCTATTTGGATGGGTGTGGAGACAGTGTCTCCATGTGTGGCACAGGTTAGCCTTGGGCTCCTGGGCTCCAGCCATCATCCCACCTCTGCCTCCCAGAGGAATGGAATTTCAGCTGTGGGCCACCATGCCAGTCCTTGGGTGAGGGCATGCCTCAGCAGGAGGATTGCCTCCAGCCCAGAGTTCAAGGCCATGCAGGAACACCATCATGTCGATCAAATTGAAAGTCTGTGATCACAGCAGTTTGGGAAGTGTAGGCCGAGAAGATGGACCGAGTTGGGCAGTTTGACAGCAGCCTGGGAATCCCAGTGAGGAAAGACAGAAAGAAAGAAAGAAAGAAAGAAAGAAAGAAAGAAAGAAAGAAAGAAAGAAAGAAAGAAAGAAAGAAAGAAAGAAAGAAAGAAAGAAAAAGAAAGAAAGACAGAAAGAAAGAAAGAAACGAAGGAAGGAAGGAAGAAGGAAGGAAGGAAGGAAGGAAGAAAGGAAGGAAGGAAGGAAAGAATGAAAGAAAGAGGAAAATCCATTCTCATTCAAATGTTCTGCCCTCACTAATTCCCACCCATGACTGCCACATGTGAGGGTCCTCCAAGCTTGGCACCTTCCAGCCCCGTACCCCAAATGGCTGCCCCCACTTTGGTGTGGGAGTTTCCAAGGCTCCCTTGCCGGGTGACTGCCGGCTCTCCTTTTCAAGGTGAGAAATGTGCCCTAGGCAGGCGACCCTCCAACTCAGCAACGAGGACCTTCTGACATAAAGTCCATGGATGCATCCCTCACCCAGAGATTTTTCTTCCCCCAATCCCTTTTGTTCTGGCTCTAAAGTCAGTCGCCCTGTGAAAAAACCACGTGCAGCTGATAATCTGTCTATGAATCTGATGTTTTTGGAGACAGGGTCTGTCTCTGTGGCCCAGGCTGGGACTCCAAGACATGACCATCATTCACTACCAACCTCGAAATCGCGGCTCCCAAGATTCTCCCACCTCAGCCCCCAGAGTGGCCGGCATGAAGGGCACCTCGACCCCAGACACCCTGTTTGGATGGATGCGGAAACGGGATCTACCTGCATTGCCCTGGCTGGCCTTCGGCTCCTGGGGTGCAGCCATACTGCCGCCTTGGCCTCCCAGAGTGCTGGGATTCCAGGTGTGGGCTGCCGCACCATGCCTTCTGGCTCTGTTTTGACCAAGTATTTAGACTGGACTTGGGGGCTCAGCTTACTTATCCCAGTGCTTTGGGAGGCCGAGGCCAGGAGCCGGCCCAAGCTGTGGACCGAGACCCACCCCAGTACCTCGGCACGCCCTCGTCTCCACACTCCAACCCCAATGAGCCAGGTGTTGTGATGTGTGCCTGTCCTCCCAGCTTCTCGGAAGGACAGGAAAAGACTCTCCAGAGCCCAGTGCACCTAGGCTGTGGTGACCAGGAGCAAGCCACCACCCTCCAGCCTGGGCAAAGAAGTGAGACTTTGATTCAATAAAAAAATGAAAAATGAAAAAAAAAAGAAGAGCATCCATTTGTGTGTGTTGTGGGGATCATCATGAACAGACAGAGATCATTTGGGAAGGAGGCCCCAGTCTTTGGCCTAGAGTACCCAAAAGATGATGGATCAGCAGATAATCGAGCTGTGGCTTTGAGAGGTCGAGGGGGTGGACTGCTGGACTCTGGGAGTTCAAGACCAGCTTGTGCCATGTAGTGAGATCTCGTCACTCCCGGAACACAAATATTGGAGTCACAAGTGGTGGCACCTGTGGTCCCGGCTACATGGGATGTGGTGACCTCAATCCTGGGGCATTCCTTTGTGTCGCCCCCACCGACAGAACGTGCCAGTCCAGGACAGGCATCGTTACTCATGGCCACCAGCCCCACACCCTGGATGGCCGAGTTGGGAGGCTGCCTGAGTCCAGGGTTCGGAGACATCCCTGGTGACATGGCCAGACCTCATTTTGACATTAGGTCCCCAAAATAAAGTCAGTCATGGTGGTCCCCCAGAGTCCCAGCTGCTTGGGGTCTGATATGGGAGGATTGCCTGAGCCCTGCAGGTTGAGGCCCCTGGAGCCACGTATGTGCTGCCGTGTCCCAGCCAGTCTGATGGAGACTCTGGAATCAAAAAAGACATCTCTCATCTGCATCACGACGGGCACAAATGGCTTCCCCGTTGAAATGTCTGCGTGGGTGGGTGATGATAGAGACATTGGTAGAGAAAGGGGCTATCCTTCCACCCTAAGGTCGCAAACGGTGATTGGGACCTGGGCTGGCTGCAGTATTGCCTGTCCTCCTTGATTGCTCTGTGCCTGAAGGCCGCCCTAGCACAAGCTGTCTGTTCCATGAGATCACACCCATCTTGATGTGGGGCACAAGTAATGAGGGTTAGGCAGGCCTTTTGGGGCACGTGGGCAAAGGTGCAGGCCCTACTTGCCCAGTGGCCACCTTTGAATCTTCCCGTGAATGACAGGCTGGAAAGTGCCCTTTCCTTTCCCATCCCTGAGGGTGATACCTCACGTTGGGTGGCAGGGGTGTTGGTGGTAGTGGTGCTTGTGATTATCATTATTTGGAATCAGAATCCTGCTCAACCGCCCAGGCCGTAGCGTAGGGACACGCTCACGGACACCATGAACTCCACCTGCCGGGCTAATGCGATCCTCCTGCCTCAGCTCCCCGAGTGCCTTGAACCACAGTCCTGCACCACCATGCCCAGCTAATCTTTGGATCTATTTTTGATGGCTCATATGATATCTCATCCCCCCTGTGTCCTGGGATGATGTCAAACCCGTAGTCTCAGGCCATCGACTTGCCTGGGCCTATGAAGGCAGGGATGCCAGTCTGAGTCCCTGACTCCAGGCTGTGTTTGTGGTGTTGTTGCTGGTTGGTATTATTATTCTGAGTCAGAGTCCTGCTCTGTCACCCAGGCCAGAGCACAGGGGCCCATTCTCAGTCACTGTGACCTCAACTGGCTGTGCCCTGGGGATCTTCCCGCCATGGCCTCCAGAGTGGTGGGAATGACAGGTGTGCACCACCATGCTTGGCTCATTTTCTTGGTTTCTTGTAGAGACGAGGTCTCTCCAATGTGCCTGGGCTGGTCTCGAACACGGGGGCTCAGGAAATCTTGTCTCAGTTCCAGGATAATAGGTGTGAGCCCCTGCGCGGGCTGAGGCTGTGGCGACCTGGGCTCCCCACATATTTTGGGGCACCACTGTGAGGCCCACTCCCTTCTGATGACCCGGGACCCTGGAGACTGCAGCCGGAGTCCCCCACTGAGCCATCCCCAGGGGGAGCGCTTGGAGCAGGGGCGTGTCTCCACCAGGTCACCCACACCACCACCCTACTTGCTCCCCAGGGTTGGCCCACTCGATCCTCCCAAGGGCAGCCTCGGGGAAAGGGAGGACATGACCCTCAAACCTTCTGGGGGTCGATGGCTGGGCAACCCACACCTGTCTCCTCCGAACTTAGGCAGGCTGAAACGAGAAGATGGCCAGAGACTCGATACCAGGCTGGACAACTTAGCAAGCCCCCACCACAACCCCAAGAAAAAAACCCCAAACCCAAAAACCCTTAGGTGAGGACAGGCCTCAGCAGAGGGATCATCTCTGGCCCATAGTTCAAGACCAGACAGGCAGACCAGGATGTTGAACAAAGGAAAGCCTTTGATCCCAGCACTTTGAGAGGCCCAGGCTGAGAAGATGGCCCGAGTTGGGCAGTTTGAAAGCAGCCTGGGCAACCTTGTGAGGAAGGAAAAGGAAGAAGGAAAGAAAAAAGGAAAAGTAGAAAGAAAGAAATTCATTCTCCTCCAAACCTTCTGCCTTCAGTCCTTCATCCCCTCATTTGAGAGTCCCCCAATCTTGACACCTTCCAGCCCCAATCCTCCCCAATGTCTGCCCTCACTTTGGTGCAGGAGTTCCTGAGCCTCCCTGGCCGGGTTTCTGCCCTTTGTCCTCTCCGAGGTTATAAATGTGCCCCAGGCAGGCTGACCCTCCCACTAGGCAATGAGGACTTCCACTAAGAATGCCAGGGACACATCACTTACCCAGGGACATTTCTTCCCCCCAATTCCATTTTACCTGACTG
>NW_007261604.1:0-1301 GCF_000164805.1 Carlito syrichta | reverse complement strand
TCTGGCAATCCTCCAGCCTCAGCCTTCTGGTGTGGCCAGAATGATGGGAACCTCGATCACAGACACTCTGTTTGGATTGATGTGGAGACGGGGTCTCCATGCATGGTCCAGGCTGGCCTTGGGTTCCTGTGCTCCAGCCAAACTCCCATCTCAGCCCCTCAGAGGGTTAGGTTTCCAGGAGTGGGACTCAGCACCAGGCCTTTTGGTTTGTTTTCGATGAAGGATCAAGGCTGGGCTCAGGGGCTCAGCCTCACCATCCCAGCAATTTGGGAGACCGAGGCCAGCAGCCAGTCCAAGCCCTCAGTCTGAGACATGCCCAGACAACTTGGCGAGACCTCGTCTCTGCCCTCCATCCCAAATGAGTTGGGTGTGGTGACACGTGCCTATGTTTCTGACTACCCGGAAGCCTGGAGAAAAAGCTCACCAGACCTTTGTGGGCCGAGGCTGTGGTGACTTGGAGCGTTCCACTGCCCTCCAACCTGGGTGTTGGAGTGAGACTCTGACTAAAAGAAAAAAAGGAAAAAAGGAGAAAAATGAAGAGCATCCATTTGTGTGTGTAGTGGCGATCATCATGAACAGATATCATTTTGGAAGGAGGCCCCAGTCTTGCGCCTAGAATTCCCGATAGATGGGGTATTGGCGGAAAATTTGGCTGGGGCTTTGGGAGACCGAGGTGGTGGAACACTGGATCCTGGGAGTTCGAGACCAGCCTGGGCCATGTAGCAAAACCTTGTTGCTCACGGGAACACACACACAGGAGTCGCATGTGGTAGTGCCCGCAATCCCAGACAAAAGATGCTCTCGCCTTTGTCCCGGGGTGTTCCTTTGCATCGCCCCCACCAACAGAATGTGTGAGTTCAATCCAGGCACCATAGCACACGGCCCTCAGCCCCATGCCCTGGGAGGCCAAAGTGGGAGGCAACTTGAGCCCAGGGGTCGGAGACTAGCCTGGGCGATGTGGAAAGACTTTGTCTTGGTTGAGGTCTCCAAAATTGAGTCAGGCATGGTGATCCCGGACTCCCAGCTGCTCAGGTTCTGAGACACAAAGAATGACTGAGCTCCTTAGGTCTAGTCTTTGGGAGCCACGATAGTGTTGCTGCACGCCAGCCTGCCCAATGGAGACTCAGGCCTCCCAGGTGTGTCACGATGGGTGTCCACAGCTCCCCAGGGAAAGGTCTGCGTGGGCAGGGGTGTTGATGTAATCAGGAGAGGAAGGGGCCCACCCACCACCCAAAGGTGGCAGACTAGATGAATAGAACCTGGGCTGGCTGCGGTGTTCCCCACTGTGCCTGATAGCCACC
>NW_007261603.1:1522-10333 GCF_000164805.1 Carlito syrichta | reverse complement strand
TGGGAGGCACGTGTTTTGGATTCCAGGGCACTGGGAAACATCTGGTCGAATTGTTCAGAATGAAACAGAAATCGGAGACACTATGTCCCTAGAAAGCTTCAACTCATGTTACCAATGCGGAACAAGGAATATAAGTTTCCATGTGACCAGCAAACTTCTGGGCAGTTGCTAATTTTTCCTGTCTTAAGGAAGCTCTCATACCGAGAAGCCTACAAGATTTTTCTAAATGCAAGTCAGGAATTTGGGAATCCCGGTCCACACATTTTTCAGATCTAATTCTTATATCTGTACCACGGATCTGTCATTACCAATTACCAGGAACCAACTACTCCTCTTCTCAGTTGTAATAGGGAATCTGTCCATGTGCTTGGTTTTTTTTTGCAGGAGGTTGTAAGGCCAGACCACAACCCAATGCATCATTTCGCCATTTTTAGTGTAGTTTCTGGCTTCAGGATCACCTCCTAATCCATAAACTACTGCTGGAATTTTAGATTGATTTTGTAACTTGGGATTAGGAGTTCTCACATATTTAGGACATATTCTTGAAGGGGATCCAGCAATCTTGGATTCCAGTGCCCTTCTGACAATTTGGACAAATGAATATTGGTATATAAAAGATTTTACTTCCACATCGCCAAGTAACGTCCGGGACTCTTACTGAGAACAAAAATAATCTGGGTTAAGTGGGTTGCCAATCCAGGAAGTCTACATGGCCACATTATAAGGGCTAATCTGGAATCTGGGCTTCTAATTCCCCACATTGTTTAGTACTACAGGCCTCTTGGATATGACAATTTTGTCATTATAGATTCTCAGCAACCTTCTGCTCTTCTTGATGGTTGTAACCGAGAATGTGGACGTACAAGTAAGTTTGGTTCCTCGGGACAAAAAAGGGCAGATTCCAGGACCCAAAGAATCTTATCGCCATATTTGTAGGTAACACTAATCTTAAGATCTACCTTGTAATCCTAAAACTTCCGTTTGTCCTTCAATTCGGTTAGGGGCCTGGCGATTTGAGGTTGCCAAATATTTAATAAGTCCTTTTAAGGGTAATCAGAATTCATAGATTCCACGTCCATGGGAAACTTCTGGGCATCTGCCTATTTGTATACAGAGTTTTGTTATCCACATCACAAGGGAAAATCACGGCAACTTGCTGAGAATGAAAAGAAAATCCGGTTCTAGGAGTCTTCATTCGCCATTATCTACAGGGCCTCTTCTTAAGGTTTAATCAGCAATCTGGGCTTCTAGGTCACTACTTTTTCAGAGCTACTTGCTCCGTGGGTAACCTAAATCTGTCATTAGATATCTCCAGGAACGTTTTGGTCCTCTTGATAGTTGTAATCGAGGGTCTGGCCCTACAATTCCTTTAGTGTCCTAGGAACATCTACAACCATAATCAGGTACCCCAGGAATCAAATGGCATATTGGTACAAAATCCCTCGATCAGGTTACTTCAACTACATAAATTTCTTGTAGTCGGGCTGGTGGGAATTGGGACATTGGGTTTAGAAGATTCCATATTTTGGGGTACTCTTGTTAAAGGGCAAAAGGAATCTTGGATTCCAGTTCCCCAAGAACCTAATGGGAGTCTTTCTCTTGATATTCAAACAACTGGAATTCTATGTCACCAGAAAATGTCTCAGTGACTTCCTGAGAATGAAGCAGGAATCTGGGTAATGGGAGTATCCATATACAGGAAACAACGTGGCCTCTTCCTAAGGAAGAATAAGGAATTTTGGTTACACTAGTCCTCAATCCCAAAATTCCACTGGGCGACTTTCTAAAAGGTAACTAAGAATCCGGTTTTTGAAGTAAGAATCTGGGTAATGGGAGTAATCATATACAGGAAACTGCACTGCCTATTGCTAAGAAAGAATTCGGAATATGGTTACACGTGTCCTCAATCCCAAAAAATTCAGGGCGTCTTGCTAAGGGAAAAACACATATCAGGGCTTTTGATGCATGAATCTGTGGAAATGGAGTCCTCATATACAGGCAATTACACGCACTTTTGATAAGAAAGAATAATGAGTCTCGGTTACACGTGATCTCAATACCCAAAAAAACTACAGGGTGCCTTGCTAAGAGCTAAACAAGATTCAGGGATTCGAAGCAAGAATGTGGGTAATAGTCCTCATTACAGGAAACTTCGTGGCTTTTTGTAAGGAAAAATAAGGAATCTGTTTTACACGGTTCCTCAATCACAAAATCTACATGGCATCTTGCTAAGGGCTAAAAAAGAATCGGAGTTTCAAAACAGGAATCTGGGGAGAGGGAGTCCTCATATACAGGACACTACACGGCCTCTAACGAAGGAAGAATAAGGAATCTGTATTACACGGGTCCTCAAATCGAAAAAATTCTCAGGGCGTCTTGGAATGGGACAAACAACAATCAGGGCTTCGAGCTAACCTCATGTTGTAGAGCTATTTAGCATGTGGATATTATGAATCAGTCAATTCAAGACTCCAACAACATTCTGGTCCTCTTGATAATTGTAAACGGGTATCTGGCACTACAAGTACGTTAGGTTCCACGGGACAACTAAGGCCAGATTCAAGGACAAAAAGGATCATCTTGCCATATTTGGATGTAACTCGGGTTTTATGATGAACCACGTAATTCTCAAACTTCCGTTTGTCCTTTTATTTTGAGAGGGGCCGAGGGTTTTGCAGTTGCCAAATGTTTAGTAAGTATTTTTAAAGGTAACCAGGAATCATTGATTCCCCATCCCTAGGAAACTTGTGGGCATCTGTCTTTGTGTATACAGAGTTTTGGAATCCACATTGGCAGGGAAAATCAGGGCATCTTGCTGAGAACGAAAAGGAAATCTGGATTCTTGGGGTTCTCTTTCACAGAAGTCTACAGGGCTTCTTGATAAGGTTTAATCAGGAATCTGGGCTTCGAGGTCCCCACCTTGTTAGGGTGTCTTGTACAAGGGAACCAAAATCTTGGATTCCAATTCCCCCAGGAAACTTCTGGAAGTCTTTCTATTGATTTCCAAACAACTTTACTTCTACATCACCATGAAATGTCTCGGTGCCTTCCTGAGAATGAAGTAGGAATCTAGGTAATGGCAGTCCTCAGATACAGGAAACTGCATGCCTCTTGCTAAGGATGAATAAGGAATCTGGGTTACATGAGTCCTAAAACCGAATATCTAGAGGGCTTCTTGCTAAGGGCTAAACAAGATCAGGACTTCGAGCACCCCTCATGTTTTACAGTTATTTGGTATGTGGATATTAGGAATAAATCATTCCTGGACACCAGCAACACTCTGGTACTCTTGATAGTTGTGAACGAGAATCTGTCACTACAAGTTCATTTAGATACGAGGAATCTGTGGTTCCAGATTCCAGGACACACGTAATCCTTTCCGATTTTTGTATATAAGCCATGATTTCAGTGTTACCTCATACTCCAGAAACTTCAGTGGCCCCGCAATTCGGAATTAGGACTTTGGGTTTAGGTGTTCAATTTTTTTAGGAGATATTTTTGGAGGCAACCAGGAATCTTAGATTCCATCTCCCCAGGCGTATCTTGTCATCCTTTTATGGGTATGCAATAGTCTGGACTTCCAGGTTCAACAGGAAACATGTCGTCGTTTTGCTAAGAATGAAATAGGAAACGGGGTCACTGTGTCTCTTGAAAGTTTCTACACGTGTTACTAAAGAGGAACCATGAAACTCGGTTTCCATGCAACTTGCAAACATCTGGGCACTTGTTAACTTATCCCTCGCTTAAGGCAGTGCTCATACCTAGGAATCCACAGGGACTTTAGCTAAATGCTAATCTGGAATCTGGGAGCCCTGGTCCTCATATTATTCAGAGGAACGTCCCATATGCATACCACAAATTGGGCATTACTGATCCCCAGGAACGTGCTGTGCCTCTTGATGTTTGTAACTGAGAATCTGGCCTACTGGTCCGTTTGTTTCACAGGTTCCTGTAAAGCCAGATTCCACAATCAAAGGAATCATCTTGCCATTTGTTAATGTGATCACTGGCTTCAGGTTTACCTCGTAGTCCAGAAACTACTGCTGGACATTCAATTTTGTATTCAGAATATGGGATTAGGTGTTCCCACATATTTAGGATGTATTCTTTAGGGGGGACCAGCAATATTGCATTCCAGGTCCCTGATAACCTTTTGGGCGTATGAGCATTTTTATGTAAGAGATTGGACTTCCATGTCACCAGAAAATGTTCAGGCGACTTCAAGATAATAAAAAAAGGAATATGGGTTATGGGAGGCCTCAATCCATGAATTCTACGGGACTCCATTATAAGGGCTTATTTGGATTCTTGTCTTCTAGTTCTCCAAATTATTCAGAACTACTTGCAACTTGGAAATGACAAGTGTCATTACAGATTTCCAGAAACCTTCAAGTTCTTTTGATTGTTGTAACCAAGAGCCAGTCCATGCAATTCAGTTGGGTTCCTTCGGACAACTAAAGCCAGATTCCAGGACTCAAAGTATGATCTCGCCATATTTGTGTGCTAGTCTTGTCTTAAGATGTAACCTGTAATTCTAAAATTTCCGTTTGTGCATCTATTGATAAGAGCTGGGGATTTTGAAGTTTCTAAACATGTTGTACACATTTTTCACTGTAACCGGAATCAGGGATTCCACGTCCCTGGGAAACAACTGAGCATCTGTCTATTTGCATACAGAATTTTGGAATCCAGATCCCCAGGGAAAATCAGGGCATCTTGCTGAGAACGAGAAGAGAATGCCGGCTCAGTGGTCCTCAATCGTCAAAATCTGTATGACCTCTTGTAGGTTCCTACATTTTTCAGAGCTACTTTCTGAGTGGATACCTAAAGTCTTTATTTACAGATCCAAGAATTCCAGTTCTGTTGATGGTTGCAATCGAGGATCTGAATGTAAAATTCCGTTTATTTCTTATGAACATCTTCGGCCATAATTCAGTACCCCAGGAATCAATTGGCATTTGGCAACAAAATCCCTCACTTCAGATTACCTCAAACTACAGAAATTTATGTGGTCGTGCTGGTGGGTATTGGGATATTGGGTATAGAATATTCCACATTTTTATGATGTCTTGTTAAGGGGAACCTGGATAATTTTATTACTGTGACCAGGTACTATATGGGAGTCTTTCCATTGATATCCAAACAACTGGAATTCTATGTTCAGCAGGAAATATTTCAGGTATTGCTGAGAATGAAGCAGTAATCTGCATAAAGGGGTCCTCATATACTGGAAACTACATGGCCTCTTGCTATAGAAGAATAAGGAATCTGGTTACATGAGTCCACAAATCCCAAAATCCTACAGGGAATCTTACTAAGGGAAAAAATGTATCAGGGATTTGAATTACGAATCTGGGGAATGGGAGTTCTCATATACAGGAAACTTCATGCCCTCTTGCTAAGGATGAGTAAGGAATCTGGGCTACACATGTCCTCAATTCTAAAAATCTACAAGGCGTCTTTCTAAGGGCTAAACAACAATCAGGGCTTCGAAGCAGGAATCTGATTTATGGGATTTCTCATATACAGGAAACTACACAGCCTCTTGCTAAGGAAGAAGAAGGAATCTGGTTTTCACGCGTCCTCAGTGGCAAAAATCTACTGGGCGTCTTGCTAAGCACTAAACAAGAATCAGGTTTTTGAAGCAGGAATCTGGGGAATGGGAGACAACTCATACAGGAAACTACACGGGCCCCTGTTAGGGAAGAATAAAGAATCTGGGATACACGAGACCTCAATTCCAAAAATGTACAGGACGTCTTGCTAAGACCTACAAGAATCCGGGCTTTGACGTCCCCAAATTTTTCAGAACTGTTTCCTATGGGGATATTATGAGTCAGTCATTCCAGAAGTCCAGCAACATTCTGGTCCTCTCGATAGTTTAAATGAAAATATGGCACTATAAGTCCATTTAAATTCTGGATCCTCTAACGCCAAATTCCAGGACACAAGTAATCATCTCGGGTTTTTTGAATGTAAGCCCTGAGTTCAAGGTTATCTCGTACTCAAGAAACTTCTGATAGTTCAACTATTCTTAATTAGGACCTTGGGTTTAAATGTTGCACCATGTTTAGAAGGTTTTTTTGGGAGGGCTCCAGGGTCTTGGTTTAAAGGACATAGGAGCATTCTAGAGTCTTTCTATTTGGAGCCTCGTGTCTGGACTTCTAGGGAACAAGGGAAACATATGGTCTTTCTTCTGAGAATGAAACAGGAATCTCGGACACTATGTCCCCAGAAAGCTTCTACTCATGTTACCAATGTGGAACAAGGAAAATCAGTTTGCATGTGACCAGCAAACTTCTGGGCAGTTGTTAATTTTTCCCTGGCTTAAAGTAGTTCTCATACCTAGAAGCCTACAGGAATTTTCTAAATGCTACTCAGGAATTTGGAGTCCCAGTCCCCACACTTTTCAGAACTAATTCCTGTAAACGTACCACAAATCTGTAATAACCGATTCCCAGGAACCTGCAGATTCTCTTCTTAGTTGTAACAGAGAATCTGGCCTCCAGCTCGACTTTTTTTGCAGGAGATTGTAAGGCCAGATGACAAAACCCAAGAAATCATGTCACCATTTCTTGTGTAATTTTTGACTTCGGGTTTACCTCCTAATCCAAAAACCACTGGAATTTTAGATTGATATCCGTAAATTGGGATTAGGTATTCCCAAAAATTTAGGACGTATTCTTAAAGGGGATCCAGCAATCTTGGATTCCTGGGCCCTTCTGACCTTTTGGGCTTATGAGTATTTGTATATAAGAGTTTGTACTTCCACGTCAGCAGGTAACTTCCGGGAGTCTTACTGAGAACAAAAAGAATTAGGGTTACGGGGGTCGCCAATCCAATAATTCTACATGGACATATTGAAAGGGCTAATCTCGAATCTGGGATTCTATTTCAACACATTCTTTAGGGTTACAGGCCTCTTGGATATGACAATTTTGTCATTATAGATTCTCAGCAATCTTCTGATCTTCTTGACAGTTGTAACCGAGAATGTGGACCCTCAAGTCTTTGGGTTCCTCAAGAAAACAAAGGGCAGATTCCAGGGCCCAAAGAATATAATCACCATATTTGTATGTAACTATTGCCTTAAGATGTACCTTGCAATTCTAAAACTTCTTTTTGAAATTCTATTCCAATAGGGGCCTGGTGTTTTGAGATTGCCAAGTATTTATTACCTACATTTGAGAGTAACCAGGATTCATGGATTCTATGATCCTAGGTAAATTCTGGGCATCTGCCTATTTGTATGCAGAGTTTTTGGATCCACATCACGAGGGAAAATTAGGGCATCTTGCTGAGAATGAAAACGTAATCTGGTTCTAGGAGTTCTCATTCGTCAGAATCTACAGGGCCTCTTGATAATGTTTACACAGCAATGTGGGCTTCAGGGTCTCTACATTTATCACAGCTACTAACTTCATAGATACCCTTAATCAGTCGTTACAGATCCCAAGTAACATTCTATTATCTTGAGAGTTGTAATCGAGGATCTGTCCCTAATATCCTTTTGTGTCTTATGAACTTCTAAGACCATAATCAGGTACCCCAGGAATCAAATGGTATATGGGTACAAAATCCCTCGATTCAGGTTACCTCAAACTACAGAATTTTTTTGTGGTTGGACTGGTGGCTATTGGGACATTTGGTTTAGGAAATTCCATATTATGGCGAGGTCTTGTTAAGGAGAACCAGGAATCTTGTATTCTAGTTCCCCAATAACCTTATGGGAGTCTTTCTCTTGATATCCAAACAATTGGAATTCTAGGTCACCAGGAAACATCTCAGCGCCTTGCTGAGAATGAAGCAGGAATCTTGGTAATGGGAGTCCAAATATACAAGAAACTTCACGGTGTCTTGCTAAGGAAGAATAAGGAATTTTGGTTGCACGAGACCTCAGCCCAAAAATCCACAGGACGTCTTACTAAGAGGTAACCATGAATCAGGTTTTTATGTAGGAATCTGGGTAGTGGGAGTCTTCAAACACAGGAAACTGGACTGCCTACTGCTAAGAAAGAATAAGGAATATGGGTTACACGTGTCCTCAATCCCTACAAAACTTCAGGGCACCTTGCTAAGGGCTAAACACGAATCAGGGTTTTTGAAGCATGAATCTGCAGAAATGCGGACCTCATATATAGGCAAATACATGGCCTTTTGCTAAGAAAGAATAAGGAATCTGAGTTACACTTGTTCTCTATCCCAAAAGAACTACAGGCGCTCTTGCTAAAGGCTAAACAAGAAAAAGGGATTCGAAGCAGGAATGTGGGTAATACTCCCCATAACAGGAAACTTCGAGGCCTCTTGCTAAGGAAAAACAAGAAATCTGTTTCACGTGGCTCCTCAATCACAAAATCTACATGGTGTCTTGCTAAGGGCTAAACAAGTATCAGATTTTCAATACAGGAATCTGGGGAAAGGGAATCCTCATATACAGGACACTACATGGTCTCCAGCGAAGGAAGAATAAGAAATCTGTGTTACACGAGTCGTTAATCCGAAAAAATTGTCAGGACGTCTTGCTACTCGACAAACAAGAATCAGGTCTTCCAGCTTCCTTCATGATTTGGAGCTATTTAACATGTGGTTATTAAGAATCAGACAGTTCAGGACTCCACGAACGTTCTTGTTCTCTTGATTGTTGCAAACGGGTATCTGGCACTACAAGTCCGTTAGGTTCATCGGGACACCTAATACCAGATTCCAGCACAAAACGTATCATCTTGCCATATTTGCCTGTAACTCTTAATCTCAAGATGAACCTTCTAATTTTCAAACTTCCATTTGTCCTTTTATTTTGAGAGGGACCTA
>NW_007261603.1:0-1320 GCF_000164805.1 Carlito syrichta | reverse complement strand
GAAATTTCTCGGTGCGTTGCTGAGTATGAAGCAGGAATCTGGGTAATGGGAGTCCTCATATACAGGAAACTTCATAACACTTGCGAAGGATGAATAAGGAATCTGGGCTACATGGGTCCTCAATACTGAAAATCTACAGTGCGTCTTGCTAAAGGCTAAACAAGATCAGGGCTTCGAGCACCCCTCATGTTTTAGAGCTATGTGTAATGTGGATATAACAAATCAGTCATTCCTGGACTCCAGCAGCACTCTGGTACTCTTGATAGTTGTGAACGAGAATCTGGCACTACAAGTCCATTTAGATACTCGGAACCTCTGATTCCAGATCCAGAACACAAATTATTATCTCGGATTTTTGTATGTAAGCCCGAACCTCAGTGTTACCTCGTACTCCAGAAACTTCAGAGGCTCCGCTGTTCGTTATTAAAACTTTGGGTTTATGTGTTCAATTTTTTTAGGAGGTAATATTGAAAGGGAACCAGGAATCTTTCATTCCACGTCCCCAGCCATATTCTTGTTATCTTTCTATGGGTATACAAGAGTCTGGACTTCCAGGCCAACAGGAATCATCTCATCATTTTGCTTAGAACGAAATAGGAATCTGGGTCACTGTGTCCCTTGAAAGTTTTTACACGCTTTACTTAAGAGGAACCAGGAAACTCGGTTTCCATGTAACTTGCAAACATCTGGGCATTTGCTAAATTATCCGTGATTTAAGGCAGGGCTCATACCTAGCAATCGACAGGGACTTTAGCAAATGCTAATCTGGAATCTGGGAGTCCTGGTTTTCATATTATTCAGAGCAAGGTCCTGTATACCTACCACAAATTGGGCATTGCCGTTCCCCAGGAACCTGTTGCACCTCCTGAGAGTTGTAACCACACAGGGTCCTGTAAGGCGAGATTCTACAATCCACGCAATCATCTGCCATTTGTTAATGTGATCACTGGCTTCAGGTTTACCTCGTAGTCCAGAAACGACTGCTGGACATTCGCTTTCGCATTTAGAATTTGGGATTAGGGGATCCGACATATTTAGGATATATTCTTAATGGGGAACCAGCAATCTTTGATTCCAGGTCCCAGGGAAACTTTTTGGTGTATGAGTATTGATTTGTAAGAGTTTATACTTCCACATCACCAGAAAATGTCCGGGTGTCTTCCTGATAATAAAAAACGAAATGTGGGTTATGGAAGACCTCAATTCATTTCTGCAGGGCTCCGTTATAAGGGCTTATCTGGAATCTGGACTTCTAGATCTCCAAATTCTTCATAGCAAATTGCCACTTGTAAAGGACAAGTGTCATTATAGATCCCCAGC